>NW_006494614.1:23069657-23071761 GCF_000325575.1 Pteropus alecto | reverse complement strand
TTCTCCAAAACTATTTATTCTTTAAGACAGATTAAATGTTGTCTTTCAGTGGGGAAACCTCTCTTTCTGGGTGCGGGGCAGTGGGAATCTCAGACAAAATTATACTTCATCTCTTCAGGGTTTAGCACACTAAAATATAGTAGAAACTCAGCAATTGTCTAATGAATGAGTGAAATAATAAAAGAATCAATAAATGAAGCCTTTTTCTTCCATCACTAGTGTTTTGAAGATGTATGCAAGTCATGTTCACTGACCACCATTATCCAAAAACAATGAAATGATGGCTTCTTCAATTTTGGAAATCACAAAAAGGGCAATGTAGTGTATTGGTTCTATGGGAATTTTTTTTTAATGATAAAAAAATTTTAACTAAAATTTTCATATGTAAATGTTCCCGAATGCCAAAATAAATGATTTTTTAAAGACTCAAATTAGTTCTCTTTAGCGATATTTACTCCGAGATTTTACCCACAGGTCAATTTTATTAGGAAGTTTTTATTCCCTATTGTTCTAAAGAATATGTTTTTGTAGAAATATCCACACAGGGTTGTAACATCATCTCCTCCATTTAACCTTAATTTTCTATTTAGTTTGAAGAGACCATGGAAAAAATTACTTTTCAGTAGCCAAATTGTTCCCTATTCGCACCTTCATCAGCACTACTGCATTATAGCCTGCAGGTCAGCAGGCTGTAAACAGTTAGCATAAATTGGCAATTCAGAAAGTGAATTTTAGTGCACAAATAATATTTCCTCTGAATGCATTAGGGTCTCATCTGTCAAACCTGAACATTAATCACACCCCCACTGAAAGTGTCTGTGTGTTCCAGGTATAGATCACCGTACTCCTTTTCATTTTTTCCTCTCTATTTGCTTTTGAAAGCCAAAGAAGAAACATTATATTACTTTACTTATAGTATTAAACTCACTTTCTAAAACAGAATAGGAAAAATATCTTTTGGTAAAGAGATAAAGGTAGAGATGCTAACTATTAACTTAATTTTATATCTTATTTCTTTCCCAAGGGTGTACCATTCAATGAAGGAAATGGAATGAGCAGTTTATATAAAATCCAGGTATTTACTTTTATAATTATGTAAAATCATTTCCAGTTATAAATTAATATAAATTCTTATAATCTTTTTCTTTTTTTTTTATTTTTGAAGGGAGGTGTGAATGTGCCCAGTTATCCAGGTCCCCCCGGACCCCCGGTGAGTACAGCTGTTTGTCACCAAGCATACTTTAGTGGAGCAGCCACAATTAAAACAAAACAAAACAAACAAAACTCCTAAGTTCACTGGAAAATACATTTTATAAATATAACCAAAATTTTATGCAGGAAGAAATAAATGGAACCAATTATAATGAAATTAATAAAATGTACCCAGCCCAAATAATGAAAAATAGTATTATGCATAGCAGTGTCACTTTTTGCACTGAAAACCTAAGAACTGAATTAATGTCCAGGCATCACTGTCATGGAGTTCCATCAAATTATTTTTCTTCATCTTATTCTGCAAATCCAAACTGTAGCAAAACAAAAGTTGAAAATAGCTTTATGTGTATCCAAGCAAATTGGACAAAAATGCTTCATATTCCGTAATTTTAGTTCAGCCATTGTTTTAAACATGAATACCCTTTTTTTTTTTTTTATCATAGGGCCCAAAAGGCGATCCTGGCCTAGTGGTATGTATATTCTCATGTTTTTGTGTCATTTAGAAAGAAGTCTTTATTAATGTTTGAAAGTAGAACATCAGGCAAAGGTGACTGCCTTCTTAGATGTTCATCCATTAACATGCTGGAAGCAGCAGACAGACTACCAAAGAAATGCCAGCAATGTGCTTTTGATTTTTAAGCTGCATCAGTGCTCTTGTTGTCACTGCCCTTGACGTTTGTCTCTTTCATCAGTGTGTTTTAAAAATCACTCTGTGATGGAGGAAGGCAAATATAAAGCTCTCGATAAATGGGACACTTTCTATTTTAATAGAATAATTTTGATGATTGATTTAACGTTAAATAGATTGTAAAAGAGAAATACTTACTAGAAATAAATTTCTTAATCTGTTGGCCATCTCCTCAACAAGGAAGGAAGGAAGGAAGGAGGG
>NW_006494614.1:23064889-23069558 GCF_000325575.1 Pteropus alecto | reverse complement strand
AGGTAAGGGAAGGGAAGGGAAGGGAAGGGAAGGGACTTTTTATCTGCTTTGAATGTTAGGCAGTTATTCTGTAAGAGATGTGATGTGCTGCTGTAAACCCACCTATTAGGAGTAATGTATCAGGAGGTTAACACTCAGCACAAAAAGAGATCATGTCCTCAGCCACCCAGAATATGATAGTTGTTCTCAAGCCTCCTTCTCAGCTGTGGAGCATCACTGTAAAAGTCCTCCCAAATTCAATTAGATTCCCTTTATTCCTTGGTGGTTTTTCCTGCCATGTCCTTTTTAAGCATATGTTTATTCCATCCTTCATATTTCATTTGTATACCCTTTTAACTTTCAGATATATACTTGAAACTCAGATGTATGTGAAACTGAAGAAGTAAACTTTCAAACCACTTTCCATTGCCATGTGAAAAAATTTAAGCCCCTTTTATTACAGTACAGTTTGGTAAAACTAGATGAATTAATTTTAAATGAGCAAAAGAGTAAGCCATAAAAAGTAATCTTTTTACATCTAAATATATTTTCAAAGGAGCTAAATTAAAGAGCTATTTTTTGTTAGATGGTACAATATATATTAAAAGCCAATTTGTTTTCCTGTGAAAGTGTGAGTTTGACCAGTTAGTATTTTTCAAACCAAATATGTTAAGAAGTTTCCTTTGTTTTGTTACTCATTTTGCCCTTGCTTTATCTGTAACATTTTTTATGCTTTCACCAGCTATATCTTTTATTGTGATTTTCATTTTCTTTCACCTTGTTGATAGAAATTTCTTCAAGGTCTTTCCTTCTCATACACACACACACACACACAAAACATCACTTCTAAATCATCTGGGGGCACCTAGACTTCTCACTAGTTTTTCTGAAACATTCAAGTTTTTACATTAATAACTGCAGATTAAGGTGAGAACACTTTTTTAAAAGCATTGTAATAAAAGATAAATTATAATTCACTTATATTGGAAAATGGGTGGCAACAAAAGTGTGGACATATTTGAGCAGAATTTGAAGAGATTAAGCTTCAAATTTTAGCTGCAACAAAGGACAAAGAATAAAGACTAATCGAAGGATGTTCCTTGTGTTTAGAGATGTGAAGTAAGTGGATGGAGCACAAAAACAGAAATAGAATTATGAAGTTAAATATTGTGTAAACCTTCGGGTTTATCTTAGATAAAACATGGAAATCACTCTTTGGGGCTCTTTGTCAGAACCATCATGCGACTTCCTTTATTTCCCATCAGTTACCCAGTATGGGGAAATAACACGTTGTACAATAGAAATGAGCTATAAATGGTAGGATTTTAGGTCACAGAGGAGAAAACAGAAAAGTCGTGTTCAGGTGGTTGGGAGTAGATTTAATCTATTCTTCAAACCCCATGGCACCAGATCTGCACCACTGTTTCTAATCCACTCGGTAAACCCTTATAGATGAAAATTACCTGTAATTGAATTGATTATCTTCTGAGGTGCTCCATTTCATTCTTTTGGTATCCAATGTGTAAGTGGCTTTCAACTAAATATTTAATTATTAGCTATTTTCAACAAATATTGATTGGCCGAGCACCTTTCTCTGTCCTAAGGATTGTTGGGAATGTAAACAAAGAGAACAAAGAGCTTATTTCCTTTGTCAATGACTTAGAGACTCTTCTACAGAGCTTTATGCAGAATAAAATCTGAACTTTTTTTTTTTTGATTGACAGGTTACTATTAGTGGACATTGAAAAAGATTTCTGAAGCATAAAAATTATCAAGTCATAGTCTACTCACTTTATCTCTTTATTTAAAAGTCCTAATGTTTATTTGTTCAAAGTTAGCAGCTTCCCTCACGCTAACTTTTCTGTGTTCCTTGAGGACCAGTTCGTCTCCAGTCAGCATGAGACCACATACGAATATATAAAAGATTTTTTTAAATGGAAATGCTTACCCATCTTCTCTCAGTGACTCACTTTGATCAATAATTTTTTAAATTGTTGGGGATGGGGTCATCCTCCGAAGTGTTCACAGTTCATATCCAACTACAGAAGATACTGGAGGATTATAAACTCTGCTTTAAGAGCTTCATCTTCTCTTATAGAGTTTGGTCTCATTCTCTGGTAAACTAGCAGCCCCAGGTACCTCACAAATTGACTAACTTTATTAAAGCCCAGCCTTTCCTTTTAATTCTTATCACAGTTGGAGTTATCACTGACTAGAGAGATTCATTCTGATTAGATTCTTAATCAGAATAAAAACAATTAATCAGAAAATAGATTCATACTTCTCTAGGGAATAGCTTTATTCTCAAACTATTTTTAAACACCAAATGCCAGAACAGATGCTTGAAAATAGAGCTTACCGTTTACTTACTAAATTACCAGTGTTTGAGGGAGTATTTTTTTTTAGGCAAAAAAATATCTTTGCTTTTGAAACCAATGCTTAAAAACCTTTTGGTCACTGCTATTGCATTTCTTATGTTCACATTTAACAGGGAGAACCTGGTGCGATGGGGCTGCCGGGACTAGAAGGATTTCCAGGTATAAAGGTAAGTATAGGGGTTAAAAAAAATGCATCCACTCATTCAACATTCAGAAATGTTTACTGAGCACCTCCTATTATACCAGGAACTGCTGTACGTTTGGGAATATAAGAGGGAACAAACCAGACAAAAATCTCTGCCCTCATGGAATTTGTATTCTAAGAAGCGGATACAGAAACTAAATGAATAAACACAAATAACTAAATAACGTTGTTGGTAAGTGCTATGGGAAGAAAGAAAAAGTAGAGCAGGTTAAAGAGCATCAGGAGTGCTGAAGGGGAGTGTGGTGATTTTTAAATAGGGTGATCTGAGAAGACAGGATCTAAGCAAAGACTTGAAAGAGAATGTTCCAGGCAAGAGGAATATGTTCTGGAGATCTGATGTATAACATGGTGATGATTGGTGACAATACTGTACTGTATACTTGAAACTTGCTAAGTGTTCTCACCACACACACACACACACACACACACACACACACACACACTGGTGGCTATGTGAGGTGATAAAGATGTTAATTAGCTTGATTATGGTAATTATTTCACAGTATATACATATATCAAATCATCAAGTGGTACCTGTTAAATATATACAATTTTTTTTTAAAAAAGGAAACAGTAGGTCTATATGCCCTGAGACATGAACTTTTCTGCTACATCCAAGGAGACGAAGGCAGTGAGTGAGGGGAGTGTGGTGGGAGATGAGGTTAGAGAGGTAGAGGTGGAGGTAAGGAATAGCCCTGTCATGGAGTCATGCAAAGCAATGCCTTTTAAAATATGGCCAGTAGAGAACCAATGCCAGTCTACAAACTCTTTGTTGTGGGTTTGATGGCAAGATAAGTGCAGAGATTGAGAGTAAGCCTTTAAAAACTTGTCTGAATTTGATTTCGCCATGATATCCAAACTATGTGATCAGTAGACTCATCTTGATTCATGATGTCTTAGAAAATAAATAAGTAAATCTGCTCCTTCACCACAAGTAGTTTGAGTAGATTAATAAAGAGGCTTATTAACTATTGTCAGGACTTTATCCTTCACTCTGAGTAAAATACGGAGCCAGTGGTGGTTTCAAAGTAGAAAGTGACAGGGCCTACAGCTAGGGAGCAAGGGTAGAAGCAGGGAAGATGCTTAGAAGACAATTCCTATAATACAAGTGGGAGTGATGTTAGCAGAGATCAGAGTAGAAATGGTGGAGGCAGTGAGAAGTGGCTAGATTCTGGATATGTTGTGGTGGCAGAGAGCACAGGATTTTCTGATTGATTAGACATGGGTATGGAAGAATAAAGAAGAATCAAGGATGACTCCAAGATTTTTGACCTCATCAACTGGCATGATGGAGTGGTCAGCAACAGAATTGAGTAAAACTATAGGCTGAGCCTGTTTGGAAAGGATGAGAATGATCGGGAATTTAATTTTAGACATGAGGCCGAATTTGGAAGTATTTGTTAGATAGCAAAGTGGAGGTATTGTCTAGGCAGTATGATATAAAAGTATGGAGTTTAAAAATAAACTCTAAGTAGAGATATAAATTTGGTTGTCCTAAGCATATAGATACTATTTTGAAGTCAGGAGACTGGATGTGATCACCAAAGGAATGACATTAGACTTTTTGAAAAGAGAAGAGGATCAAGGACTATGCCTGGAGCACGTTAAGAGATCAGAAAGAAAAGGAGGAACCAGCGAGGGAGACTAAGATAAAGCAACTGAGGAGGTAGAAGGGGAACTAGGTGCCCTGGAAACCAAGCACAAATAATGTATCAAGGAGAAAGAAGTGATCACCTTTCTCAAAAACTGCAGATAGGTCAAGTATGGTAGGGATGGGGTCAAGTAGGATGATCAAATATTGGCCATTGGATTTAGCAATATAGAGCTTGTGTATCATCAGAGTAATTATTACAAATTCACTGTATTGGTAGGAGCAACTGCTGGACTTGAATGGGCTTAAAAGAGAATAAGAAAAAAAATTAGAGATAGCAAATAGAGTATAAACAATGTTCAAGGAGTTTCGCTGAAAGGAATGCAAAGAAATGTGCCATTGGCTACTGGAGGAAGTAAGGCAAGGTTTTATAAAATAGATTTTAAGACCATAAAAATACGAGAATGTTTCTTATGCTAAAGGGATGATCCAATAGAAAATGGGGGGAATGATATA
>NW_006494614.1:23051653-23064776 GCF_000325575.1 Pteropus alecto | reverse complement strand
GAAGAATTGCTGGAACAGTGTCCCTACATAGCTAAGAGGGAAGGGGACCTACTGAATAAATGGAGAGTTTGGCTTCAGAGAGGAGCCTGGGTAATTTATCTGTGGTAACAGATGGGAAAACAGAGCACAGGGGTTCAGGTGCTGATATGTGGGAAGATGAATTTGTTGGAGTCTATTGAAGTTCTATTTTGATTGCTAAAATTTTCTGCTATGAAGGAAGCAAGGTTATTATCTGAAAGTGAGGTAGGGAGAAGAGTTTGGAGATTTAAGGAATAGATCTTCTAGGAGAGAGGGAGTGTACAGCCAGGAATTGTATTTAAACAGGGTTCCAGTTTTGACAAGTGAGTACTGGATGCAACAAATGCTCAAAAGAGTTAACAGTATACACAAGGGAATCACTGTAACAAGTAACCATGGAATTTAAACTAGATAAATAAGGAAGAGGGGCCATTCAGGGAGTGAAGGATAATGAAAAATTTGTACCATCAATGGATTAGAGGTCTTTGTGGCATTAAAAGATTTGGGGGTTCACGTACTCAAGAAAGTAGGTTATAAGGATAGGAGATAGTGGTCCAAGTATGGAATAAATTATGTGTGTGTAGGGGGGTCCAGTTATTTTATTGACAAGGTTACAAGTGTAACTATGGAAATAAGAAACCAAATCATTAGAGGAGAGTAGTTCAAAGATCTCAGAGACTCAAAAGTTGAAAGGACCATCTTGTCAGAGAGTTCTCTTAACATTAATCTTTATCAGATATGCAAATGTTTTTATTGAATGAAAAGTTCCAGTATATTTATTTCAAGGGTAAAAATCTCATAATTTAAAAAGAGCAGAGTGAAACCGACAAGAAATACCTGTTTACATCATTTGTCCACTTGTCTATTAGTTCTTTTTCTATTTGACTCCAGCTGTGCTTTATATATTAAAGGTATTACTTTTATCTTATATGTTAGAGTTTTTATCCTAGTTGGTCTCTGCCTTTCATATTTATGTTAAATCTTATTGTATATGTAAATACAACTTTTATGTATTCAAATGTAAAATTCTTTTATAATTTCTCATTTTGCTTTTATGCTCTAAATGACTTTTATTCTTATTCTCAACCAAAATCAGATAATCACTTATATCTTCTTCTAGTTCTTTTATACTTCATATTATTTTATTTTTTATATAATCTGCATGAAATTTATATGGAGTATAATAAAAAGAGAGGATTCAAACTTTTTGCAAAGAAATTATTTAGTTATTAGCACTATTTGTTGAAATAATACATCCCTACTAAAATCCTATTATAAATGTTGGTCTGTTTCTACGGTTTCTGTTATATTGTGTTGATACACTGCTTAATCTTATGCCAATATTCCATTATTTAATTGTTACAGCTTTATTAGATGTTTAAATATTGATGTTGCTAACCTTATTTTTTTTAAATTTATTTCTTTTATTCTCTCATTTATTTATTATCCCAAGTGAACTTTAATGTCATTCGATCAAGCTGCAATTTCATAAGAATTGCATTAAATTTATAAATTAGTTTGGGTAGCAGTGACACCTTTACAACATCATCTTGCCCTCCAAGAACAAAACGTCTCTCCATTTCATTGTCTTTTATGTCCCTGAAGGAGGTTATGAAGCTTTTTAATGTAGGTTCTGCTCAACAAAAATTGCCATTTTATTGTCCCATATATAATCATTAGTACTTTTAGCACTGTCCGCTTTACCTAAAATACCACATTGCCTTTGGAAAAAATGTTGAGTCATTCTCTTGTTCAGAGCAATTCAAGAGATCTTTAATTGGTCTAATGAGGAGAACTACAAAATCCCCTGTTCTAGACGTCTTTATTCTAACCCCACATCCAATGAGACAAGTGTAGGAAAAGCTTTTAAGTAGAATTCAATATGCTTACTCTTTTAAGTATTGGTAATGAATTACTTTTGAACATGTGGAATAAAAATATCGACTAATGTTATCTGTAAGTATGTAGAGTCCTAATAAGAAAAGGTCACAAATGATAACATGAATGTTTGTTTTCATTAAGATTATTTGCTTTAGTTTTATATAAAAAAAAGAAAGCTTAACAGATTTAGTTGGCTACTCATTTTGTTGTTTTTCCATTTACCCTCTAGTTTCATACCAGCTAATATTGAAAATGTTTATCAAGTCCAAAGAAAAACTTTACCAAACCCAAATGATTATTCAGGCACTAATATTATAGGTAAAGATTTTATAGATATCATTATGAGTACCAATTTTTTTTTTTTTAATCACAACAGGGAGATCGAGGCCCAGCAGGTCCCCCAGGATTAGCCGGCATATCAGTAAGTCCAGATGATCATACATTATTTTTGCAGGTAAAGAGTTCTGTCTCCACAATAAACCTACAGCTAGGTATCCAGAAGGGCTGGGGAGCATACCATAACTCTTTTGACATTAGGTTCCTGAAATCTCCAGTTTAAAAAATAAAACTACCTGTCTTTCTTCCACCTCAAACGTGCTCCTTTATTTTCGCCTTTAAAAAATTTTTTTTTTGTCTTTGTTCTTTTTTCTTCCGAACTCACTTAAGTGGGGTGGGAGGAGCTCAGTTACCTGTGATGATACATCAATGTATGAGCACAGCATTGAGGAGCTTGTTTGGTTTCTCTGTTCGTGTCATATATCACGGTTTCTTGCTCAACAAAATGTAAAGTTCTCATCCTCAGGCCATACGCAGGTTCTTTGTATTAAGCTGCAATCTGCCTGAGTTTTCTCTCAGGCCAGTGTTAGCAGAGCTTTATTGCTGCTAATGTTTCCTCGTAAACTAGCCCTTCAATCCTCTCAATCATTTTTGTTGCTCTCTGGTGTCAAATGTTTTAATCTCATCAAGGTCTTTTCAAATGAATAGAAAGTGCACCAGGAAAGGTTGAAGTCATTTCTCTGAGCCCTGGGGATCATTCTGATCTTCATTCATGATGCTCTAATTAAAATTTTGTGGTCATGCTTTATGAATAAGAGCCCAATAATCCTCTTACTAGGTGCACCTGCAGGGTAGGCACAGGGTAAGAAAGTCAGTGGAAACTGTGAGCTTGAACATGAGAAAGATAAGCAAGGCCCCACCACTACCCATTGACATCCACTGATACCCAACACCACCCAGAGCCACCTACCACCACTCACTGCTATTCACCACTACCACCACCCATATTTAAAAGACCATTAGTCATGCTACTTCACTCTATTTAGTTGCTAAATCTAATAACAAAATTAAAACCTATCCATAGTCCACAGAAAGCTATCATTTACAGAGGAGGACATCCCCATATTTAGTTGTTCTAAATCAAGTTAAAATATTAGTATGATTGAAAAATAACATGAAAATATTTTCTTTAGCAAGTACTTCAGAATTTTTTATACGAGAAAGTATTCTTCTTCACCTGAAACTAATACAAAATAATATCGAATGCCAACTTTAATTGAAAAATTTAAAATAATCGCTAAGGAGAAAAAAAAGTATTCTCTCTGGAAGTTGGCTCATACCCATTCCTTCCCACCTTCCCCCCTCACTACAATGCCTAGCAACATATTTGAAACCCTGTTTCCAGAATTTCTCCTTACAACCTGCCCCCCTTATATTCATGCACACCCTGTTTTTGTTTTCACATTGTAAGCTAATGCTCCACTGTATTTGCCCAAATTACTTTTGGCTATTACCCTAAATTAAGTCTTTCTTCAGAGAAAAACTCTTTGCAGCCATTGAAAGTATTTAAAAGACGAATGACAGGCTTAACAGGTGATCCAAATGTAGAATCCAAACATTTTTGAAAGCTGCAGCATGATTGACATAAGGAGTAAAACAAAATTTTCTTATCTCATAATTAAGAGAATAAAATGACAATTACAAAAATCAAGAAGGGGTAAAAATTTTGCACATTGCAAATATATAACACTGTGATTAAAAACACAGCTTTTTATAACTGGACCTTACTATGGCTCGGAAAATAAAAAAGTTAAAAGATTCTGGAAACAGTGGGAATACTTACACAAGAGTGTGACTATACTTAATAGTTAACCACCATTAAGTTTATTCAAAACCGCTGAATTGTACACTTAAAATAGTAACCACTGAATTATATAATAGTAACCACTGATTTGTGCACTTAAAATGTTTAAAATGGTAGATTTTATGTTATGTATAGTTTACCACAATAAAACATTTTTAAAGGTGGTTGTTCTGAATGAAGCAGGGATGAGACCTACCTAGTCAGATACGTCACGGTCACTCTGCTGAGTACGAAGGATAATCAATCCTGCTCTTCCTAGAACAGACCAGATGATCCCTTGTAGTATATTCGGGCCTATCCAGGGATTTCTCCAGGGCTGCTTTCTCTCTCTTCCTCCCAGGATGGCATATGGGTCCACAGGAGGTAGTGTCTGTAAGTTCTGGCAGTGGGCGGGGCCCCTGGCTCTCCGCCCCCCACCCTTCAGCTCTCTGAATTGTCTGCTGGCATTAGCTGACCTCTGGGACTGCTGCTGACTATCAAGTCCCCAGTCTTTTTGTCTCAGATCTCGAGGCCCAAATACTCTGCACCCCTAGGTCCCAAGTCAAGACCCTTTTGGACATTGGCCTTCTCAGCTCTTCACATCCTCCGACACGGGCATGCAGGAACTTTGGGAGCTTGTGCTTGCCCACACAGGCTGTGGGAAGCCCAGGGTGCTCTCTCAGGCCGGTGTCTGCCCAGTTTCACTGCTCAGTCATATCTGTACATGTGAGGGGGTCTCCTTCCAGAATTCTAAACAGCAAGTGGGGAAAAATCCCTCCCTTTTCAGCTTTCTTGCAACCTACTGTGGTTTCTACGGTCTCAGCCCTACACCTTCATCTTCATATTGCCTTTCCCAACCACCTTAGGTCCAAGGGACAGGAGGCAGTTCTCTCTCAAAGGCAACATCTTTAAGCCTAATCTGGACACTTTAGCACTTTTTCTCTTCCAGTCTCTACTAGACCATCTTCCTCACTTGTTTCTCTCTGTGGTCTCTCTACCCCAGGATTTTTCTATTGTCAGTTCTCCAGAACACATCTGTTGATGAGTATTGGAACAAATCAACCTGTCTCTCTCTTTCAGTGAAACACAGATTTCAAATCAAACATGCCCTGTTTCAGGCTATCTTACTATAAACTTAAAAACCCTCTTGTGAAACTCAAAGTCTAGAAAAGATTTCTTTGACTCTCTGTGCCCTCCCACCTTCTAAAGTAAAGAACTGCCAGTCAAATAGGCGCCAGAGGGATTTCCAGAAATAAAGATACATTCATTTAATATTTTCAAAAATATTATCCTTCCCTCCACCATACACACATATGCACATTCAGAGAGCTGTACTCCAGCCTGTGCCTTAGAGCCTGCAGAGCTGAGTGTGTGTCCCCATAGACTCTATTCCATTAGGAATGCCATTTTGGTGTAGAGATCCACAGTGCTGACAGCACATTAAACTCACAGTTGGCAAGCGGGAGCATGTGACATCATTCAGTAATTTGGCTCCTAACATTTCTCTTTGATTTGATTTCCCAGGGGAAACCTGGAGCTCCAGGGCCTCCAGGAGTTCCAGGGGAACCGGTGAGTTGCTAATTACCTACTTAACAGTTGTACCTGTGTTATACTGCATTATGTCTTAAAGCTTTCCTGGCAATTAATACTTATTTGTCTGTGGACATGTCTATAGGGTGAGAGAGGACCTATTGGAGATATAGGTTTCCCTGGGCCAGAGGGACCTTCAGGAAAGCCAGTAAGTACTTTTTACTGTTTAAAATTTTCCAGTTTAAGAATTGTTCTAAGCTTTGCCTCTTAACCTATGTCCTCAGAAAATCTGAGATTTGAAAGAATAAGTAGTTTCCAAGAAAGTAAAAGCAGGTTCTGCAAATGGGTTTTTTTGGGGTGTGGTTCTCATTGAGTGTCCTAGCTCTTTATAAGGTATCTTTATGTCTTACACAATGAAGAGAAAGGTAAGAATATTTTTTTTGGATGCCAGGAAATTAGACTATTTCTTTAATGTTCTCGGTGGAGATAAAAAATAAAATGGCCTGTCACATCCTAAAATATAAAGAAGCTAAAGACTCACAGATATAATACCTGCGTGTTAAGCCAAAGACTAAAGTAGAAGTTATTTTCTCAGATTACCTTCTTTATTTATGCACCTTGTCCTTATACTTTTATAAATCATTGCTGCCAAATATATCATTCCCTTACATCCTAAAGAGCTCTTGGCTACTGATATATAGTATTGCTGTGACATCGTAACGGTCATTCCTACTAATTCAATTCAACACATCTAGTCCATGCTGTTTGCTAAGGATGTGCTGACCCCTGAGGAAGGGGTTATAAAGATGAATAAGACATACCCCAATCTCAGGTTTATTCTTTATAGAAGGTCACTGCTATCTTTGCTCGTTTATTTGCTGTGGCGTGTCTGAGAAGGGGCTGCTGTTAGGAGAAGTAGGGGGCGAACAAGAAGGACAGCATTCATGAGGCTGGTTTAATATCTCTAGAGAACCTTCACAGTCAGTGCATTCTCTGGCTCCCATCTCCCCAGAAAAGACAACATGAAAAAATGAGAAGCATCTATAATCTAGGATTAGGAAGATCTGGATTTGAATTATGACTTAAAGAGTTTTATGAGTCACTTAAGTAACATGACATATGGTAAGCATTTTCAGTGCCTGCCCATGGGAAGTGCTCAATAAATGTTAGTTTCATTCCCTGCCTCCCCTTCGCCTCCTCTTACCAACTCCCTGTTTCCAACCCCTATAAGCCATCTTGTAATGGTTGCCATTGGGTTCCCAGGAGATTAGGCAAAAAGCAATATGTTCATCCCACAGTACTTCTTGAGCACCTACTGCATTCTAGACACTGTTCTGAATGCTAGCAACTCATGGGGTTGACATTCTAATATAGAGACACAGACAACAAACAAAGAAATACACACACAATTTCAGGTAGAAGAAGATCTAAGCAGGGTGAAGTACTGGAGTGGCATTGAAATAGGGTGGTTAAAAAAGGCATGCCATTTGAACAAAACCTGCATGAAGTGAGAGATCAAGCCATAGGGAGTTTGGGGTGGAGACACATTGTTTCAAGAAAAGGAGATGGCCAAGAGAGTGTGGCCAGGAGAGTTTGCTAAAAGAACAGCAAAAGGCATAAAGTTCAGAATGAACTTTAAGCTAAAGAAGAATAGTAAAGACATTGAAGGAGAGATAGGCAGTGGCCAGGCTACAAGGAAATTCTAGGCCATGAATGCAGTTTGGGTTTCATTTGAAGCACAATGGGAGCTCATTAGAGTGGGGAGGAAATGGCTGGAGTGTGTTTTAAGAGAGACTCTGACTATTGTGTGGAGAGTGGGCTATAAGCAAAAGCAGACAAAACAGTGAGGACAAACTGCTGTAATCCCCATGAGAAATAACAATGGTGGGAACAGGGAGGCCATGAGGAGGAGGAGAATTTAGGGTGTACGTTGAAGGAACTGCCAATTATACTTGCTGAAGGACTAGATGTGGACTGTGAGGACGAGACAAATCAAGCTGTGGTTTGGGATCTGAGCACCCATGTAGGTATATGGTCTTTGGTGTCATGGGAAGGACCGGAGATGGTTTGGGGAAGGAAAACCAAGAGTTGTCTGTTTTGGACACGTTCATCTTAAAGCACTAGTAGGTATCCAAGTGGAAATGTCAGGCAGGCAGCAGAATTAAGTCAAATAAGCATCTGGAATTAATGGAACGAATTAATGGAGGACTGCAGAGACAGATTTGGGTTTTTAAACCCAAGCCTGGAAGAAATGAAGTCACGTGGATAAGGAAAGGGAGAGAGCACTTCAGCTGTTAGGAAGAAGATCTGACGAAAAGACTGAAAAGGTGCAGCCAACGATATATAAAGAAAACCAGGCAGATGAGGTTTCCTGAATGTCAAGTGTTTTAAGAGAAAGGTATGATGGAGTGATGAACATAGAGATGAGATAAACACGAGAACTGACAATTCTCCACTGTCTTTAAAAATGTGAAGGTCATTGGTGGGAGAGATTACAGCAGCTTAATGTCTTGATAAGAAGGATCCAGTTGAGAGGGGAAATTTTGATGATACGAGGGAGTGGAGATAACTTTGAGTAGGGGGAGAAGATTTGTATTCTACTCAGAAGTAGAAATTGCCTCAGCGAGGAACAGGGCAGTTCATTCCTCTTAAGGGAGGGAGGGTAAGAGGCAGAAGTCCAAGTACAAATGCATGTAGCTGGTGGTTCTGGTGGAGAACACATGAGATGGTTCTCTTCTGTTTATTTTCTCACAGAAAGAAGAATCGAGGTCATCACTTTAGCAGGAGAGGTGGGGTGATAATGCTGGACATTTGAAAAGACAGGAAAACATGTGAAATGGCACTTTTGGAGAGAAGGAAGGAGAGTCAAGTCAGGAAATACAGAAAGGTGGCCTGAGAATGCAGGGGGCTGCTTCCCACTTGCGGCCCTGGGTTTAGACTAGAATGAATGAGCTCTATCCACAGTCTGCTGCTCAGATGCAAGCGTGTAGTGGATAGAAAGTTTCTTGTTCCTGGGAATGGATTCTTCCAGATAAGTGAGATGAGGGGAGAGAGAAGCAAGTACACATAGGTTATTGTAAAAATCTCAGCAATCAGAACTCCCCTGTGAAAAGCAAGTTAGCAACATGTTCATATACAAAAGAGAGCACATATTTATAGTCTTTGGTGAATTATAAGAGACCTCAAAAAAGAAAAGACCATAAGGATTATTTCCTTTCTTATATTGTTACCAAAGACAGAATTCTATTTTTACGCTAGATTTATCCTCTTTTATTCAAGTGACACAATTGTTTTTTTCAAATTTTCTCCTTAATCAGCTTTATCTTTATTGCTTGTGTTCTTGGATGTCATAAATTTTTTGAACTGTGCACTTCAGGTAACATGTTCTTAGTTAAAGTAGTCTATATCATTCCCAGGATGTTTCAGAGAGATTGGGGGACTATGGTTGAGCTCTCAACTGTGACAGATTTTAGTGTAATTTACAACAGTGAAAACATGCGGTTGTCTGCAATTCCATCCTCATAGAATTCATTCTAGCACAATAAAAGTCTCCTAGGCTTTTCAGAGGAGTATGTCCATGCAATTGCCTGCTGGCTACGAAATCATTTCCTTCACCTTGATCTCCTTCTTCAAATCAAATCTCAAAAATACATCTGTCGTGGGACCCTAGGTATTTGATTTGACCCCCAAGTGCTTTTCCTCCTCACACCTCCCAGCTAGCAGCTCCCCTAGTCTTATAAATCTCTGAGTAGGACTGGACTTTATTACCACCTCCAAAACTTTCTCGTCAAGTTCAGGAAACTTCCAGTTTACTAATAAAATGCCACTATTTAATACTCTCAAAAAAATATGATTAACGATTTCTTACTTTTCTTTCCTATTTCCAACTGAAAAATAACAGTCGTTCCCTGGGGGACAGTTTATTTCATATAAGATCATGCTCTGGCTATGTTACAAAATTTCCCCAGCAGCAACTGAGACCTTTACTGAGAATGACTCTCTGTGCTGGAAAATTGTTAGAAGATAACAATACATGCCATACAACAGCACCATGAGCACCTTCCAATTACTCAAGATGTACCTAACAGAGTAAGGGAAGTAATCCTGTTGCCTGTTTACAGTAAGCGGGGCTTTTTCTGTTACTTCAGTCAATTCTCAGTCTTAAGGCCATTATTTTATCCTCACTTTATAAGCAAAGAAGCTGATGCTATTAGATTAAGTAAATTGCCTGAAGTAAATGGAACTTTTAAGTCACGGAGTCAGAATGTAAACTTGGAGCTCATCTGAGTCTATCGCTTTTGTTTTCCATTTCCCCACACTGCTTCACCAAAATCTCAGTAGAAGCATGATTAAGTTCTTGGAACTTTGCCCTTTTTCTGTGTTTAACCATGCCTATTAGTGCAGAATTAGAAATATTAATCATTTTTTGTCTTTATAGGGAATAAATGGAAAAGATGGATTACCAGGTGCTCAGGTATGGAAAATACCATTTAAAATAAATGTTCTAATGCAAAACTGCATCCAGAATACCTGCCAGGATACCTATTCAAGCAGATTGATGATAAACCTCAGCAAGCAATGATTTTTAGTGTTAGCATCTGTTTTTCAGGGCATCATGGGTAAGCCTGGAGACAGAGGCCCCAAAGGAGAACGGGTATGTGTATTGCTATTTTGATCGTTATTTAAGTCTGTCTGCTATAACTTTTCCATCATCTGAGTTACACAATTATGTATGTAGACCCCTGGTAACCTCCCAGTATGTATGTGATCCTAGGTCTCTGCTAGGCATAAAATAGGACAATTAGGACAACCTACATGATTGGCTTTTCATACACAGCTAAGTCTGGTTTGCTATTTCAGTTTAGAAAGCTTTTATCATCCTTCTGTCTCACATACATACCCCTACTAGAACCATCATCCATGTTCTTTTACCTAGAGTAGGATTTCTCAACTTCAGCACTGTTGATAGTTGGGGGCATATAATTCTTTGTTGTGAGTGCCTGTCCTGTGCGTGGTAGAGCATTTAGCAGCATCTTTGGCCTCTATCCACTAGATGCTCCACCCTCATTCCAATTGTGACAACCAAAAAGGTCTCTAGATATCATCAAATTCCTCTTGGGGAGAAAAGTTTTCCTGATTGAGGACCTCTGACCTAGCAGAATACTAAGTTATAAGGAGGACGGTATGAGGGCATAGAGAAATGGAAAAGGGAACTGGACATATAAAGTTACTAATTATGCCAATTATGTTGTATGTTTTATTTGAATTATTTGGGTTGTTAATATCATTATCTCAACTTCCCATTATATTCTTTAATAAATCTTTAATAAACATTTTCTAATAGAACTGAAGTCATTGCTTCGTAACAGTTCGCTCAAGCATTTAGTTATTTAGTGGAATTCTAGTCAGAGCTGCTAGTGTGTGTGTGTGTGTATGCTCATGCAGATGCATATTCATGTACTGGTGTATAGTTTACTAATTTTTATTATTATTGCACAAATAATTCATGATAACTGAAGAAAATGTGAAAATAGAGATAATATAAATGAAAAAGAAAGGGAAAAGTTTACCTTATACCAGTACTCAAGGACAGGCACTATTGATATTTTGGAAGTATTTCAATCTCTCTAACTCCTACACATAACATATACATATACTTAACATATCAATACAAATGAATATATATTTTTCCAAAAATGGGCTCACACATTTTTTGTAAATGATTTTTTTCCATAAAAATACATAATGATGATCTTTCCATGTCAGAAAATAGAGATTACAGCTACCTTTTAATGACTATATATTATTCCACTGTTTGGATATTTCACTTACCTAGTCCTCTTTTTTCTGTTATTTAGGTTCTTTTTGGTTTTCATAATATTAACATCTATAAGTGAACATCCTTATGCATAAAATATAAAATAATTTTAAAGTATTAAAGATTATTTTTATTTTGCACATGATCAGGGTATTGATCAAGTATGCTAATATTTCTTTTATTCCTTTTTTTATGTTGGGCATCTCAAATATTTCTCCAACTGTGAGCTGGGCTGACATACTTGTATGCAGATATTTTTATAA
The DNA here is from genome assembly GCF_000325575.1 of Pteropus alecto. Taxonomy (NCBI): domain Eukaryota; kingdom Metazoa; phylum Chordata; class Mammalia; order Chiroptera; family Pteropodidae; genus Pteropus; species Pteropus alecto. Next base: position 23,053,147 of record NW_006494614.1, on the reverse strand, counting down.
GTAATACAGTAATATTGAAATTAGGTCCATCTGTTTTTTTCTTCTTTCTACATGGCTTCTTTCTACACTCTTCATTCCATGATCAAATAGATTGCTGTAATTGTTCATTTGTTTTCATTATTTTCTTAATCAAGAGAAACAGAGTTTGACCTTTTGCAGAGTACTTACAAATAAAAGAATAATACAGTGACACACATCATTCCATCATATTTGGTGTGGACATTACCTTGTGGAGTTGTGAAACTGAATATCTATAAGAGGAATATCTACCATGATCTCAATATCTCTCTGTTTCTCTGTTCTCTCTCTCTCTCTCTCTCTCTCTCTCTCACACACACACACACACACACACACGAGAACACATGTAAAACACAAGTACATAAACCAACCCACAGAATCTAATGAAGACCAAGCATACATGAGCAAGCAGAAAAGAAAGGAAAAGAAAAGAGAAAAGCACATGATTTAGGAGTTATTTTGAGTGTCTTGAAGTTTTCCTGAGTGAAAAACCTCAACGATGAAATCTTGGTAATCTTTTATTGTCACAAAGGAGATCCAGGCCAGAAATGACAGCTACTACTGACTTTCAAAAGTCATTATTCTAGACTGGAAACTGAGTACAACTGACATTATCACTAACTTTTCGTCGAGTGTTTTCAACGTGGCAGGCATTGTTCTAAGCGCTTTACTTGAGTTAACTCATTTATTTCTCAGCATCACCCTATTTAGTGGATACTATTAATATCCTCACTTAACGAGAGAGGCAGCTAGGGCACAGAGAGTTTACTTCACTTATCCAAGGTCCCAATTAGTGTGAGTATGAAGCCAGAACCTTTCCTCTTAACCACAGCTATTGCAGTTTTAGAAGAGATCATTCTTTATGATTAATTTTTTCCTTAACAGGGTGATCAGGGAATTCCAGGAGACAGAGGCCCACAAGGTGAACAGGGAAAACCAGGCCTTCCAGGCATGAAAGGGGCCACAGGTCCTGTGGGACCACCAGGAAACAAGGGCTCTGTTGGGTCCCCTGGGCACCGAGGCCCTCCGGGTAATCCAGGCATCCCTGGCACTCCGGTAAGTGGTGCCAAGAGCTCTAGAAGCTCCTGGCTGGTATTGACCTTATATCCCTTTTTCAAATAAAATGAACGAAACTGGTCTCTGCAAAGGTGCCAATGACTGTCATTTAGTTTGAGTTATGTACCACATCCTCCATTAAGCACTTACTATATACATTACCTCACTATATCCTCACAATTAACCTGGGAGGATAGATGTCCTTCCATTCCACTTCTACAAATGCAAAAACTGAGTTGACTTATTCAAGGTCCCAGTTATTTAGTGGGTTAGACCGAGGTTCGACTGATTCTAAAGCCACACTCTTAAATGCTATCTATTATGTCTCACTACACAGAAAATACATGTGTCTGTTTCATATTAAAATTCCATTTTGTTGAATTTGTCCCAAATAGTGCTTTGAAGTGGAAACCAGTTGGA
>NW_006494614.1:23042380-23051643 GCF_000325575.1 Pteropus alecto | reverse complement strand
AAAGAGTGTTCGGCTAAAGAAGCTCATGTCTTTATTAATATCCTCAAGAGGCTTGGTGGATGGCTGGTCCATAGAGGAACTTAATCTGAAAATATTCGTGTTAGAAAGAGAGTCTCAGGATGAGGTCACGGTGTGAAGGACATGCTGTCCTGAGATAATCAATCAATACCAGATATAGGGCCAAACTGAGCATTCTCACAATTTTCATACTTTTTTTTTATTTTTACCCACTCTCTTGAATAAAGCTCTACTTGAATAAACCCTATAGAATGAAGTTGCAGTGCTGTGTCAATAATTGGTATTGGATGCATTAATTTCAGGTTCACTTGTGCTAAACATAGTGAAAACGAAATGTTGAAATAGGGCATTCTTGGAACTATTATGTCCTACAGGAATCATCACTTTCTGAGCCCATCACATTATCTTTAATGCCACACGTACAACCCAGATAAAAACTACCAAATACAAAGAAAATAAAATATTTTGGAACCCTAACCATCATGAAAAATAATAGCTCCCTTTTAAAATATTGAGATATATAGTAAAACATTACTATTATAAATGTTAGATTCTTTGTCAAATCCATGTAAATTTATTTGTCAAGAGGTTAAAATCTCTACTGACATCATTTACCTAGTTACGTTTTCTCTTAAAAAATTGCCTAATAGAAATATGCTTGCAAAGTATAAATTACAGAATAAATTTTACCATGAAATGGGCAAAACTTAGTAAGCTTTATCCCATGAATAAAACATTTTAAGGAATAATTCAGCATACTGGGTTATTGCTCTTCCAGTGGATTAGTTCTCTTCCACTGGATTAGTTCTCTTTCAGTTTGTCTTCCTTTGACGATACATAATCCAAGTCAGATATGGACTTTACCTGTGTCCAGGGATTGGTTTGAAGTTAAATTGTGCCTGGGATAATAACATCATGATAACATTGTTCAAATTCTGTAACTTCAGAAAATTAAGTAGTAGGAAATGTCTTTCCTAATTGTATGAAGCCATGTGTCTTCATTCAATAGGAAATATGTTCACATCACTGGTTAGGATTCCAGCCACAGCTTTTAAAGCAATTACGCACTTCAACTTTTTCCTAGCATTTAATCAAAACAAAAGATATTTATTGCCTAATATAGTCAGTTGCCAAAAGCATTTTGCTTGATAAATGTATCTCTACAGAAGCTTCAAGTATGCACACCAACCCAACCTTTCTATTCTTTATTCATTTGTGCTATGCTCTATTTTAGCAGACCTTTTTTTTTCTCCTTTAGGCTGATGTGGTTTCATTTGAAGAAATAAAGAAGTATATTAATCAAGAAGTTCTAAGGATTTTTGAAGGTTAGATTTTCTTGATAAACATTTCTGAATCTTTCGGTAATTCTTATTTACCGTGGACTGTCCCTTCAGCAACATTTTCAAAAGGTGGTCATGCAGCAATGACCGTAAGAGGCAAACTGTTTTATGGTGGGGCAGCTCTATTTGTTAGAAAATTTTCCCTTATGCTAAGTTAAAGTTGCCTCCCTGTAACTTCCTCTCAACATACCTTGTCTTCAAAACAGCACAGGTAAAGTATCTTCCTCGATCTACATGACAGCCTTTCAAGTATTTTTCAATATCCATGGGCCTCCTCCTTAGTTTTTTCTCTTCTATGGAATAAGTCCTTCCCCCATCATTGCCATTGAGAAATACTTAAATTTTACATAACCCTCATTCACCCAAGAGTATTTTGACTAGGGCAGAGTTTAGCAAACTATTGCCCACCTATTTTTGTATGGCCCACAAGCTAAGAATGGGTTTTACTTTTTTTAGGGGGGGGGGTGGCAGGGAGGGGTATACTTTTACATGTTTTTTTTTTTAAACTGAAAGAATATTTCATGACATGTGAAAATGATCTGAAATTCAAATTTGTGTTCATAAAGAAAGTTTTGTTGGAGCAGAGTCACATTCATTCCTTTATATATTTTCTCTGGCTGCTTTCATGCTGGGGCAGCAGAATCTAGTATTGACAGGGGCTGTAGATCTTGTAAAGCCTTAAATATTTACTGTCCGACCTTTTGCAGAGAAATTTTTTTACCCCTGATACAGACAACTCAATGCCACCTAAGATAGCATTTCTTAAAAAAAAAAAAAAAGCATCCATATCACACTATTGATTCATTTTGAGTTTTTAATTAACTAACAACCCTGGATGTTCCTTACACAAACTCTTTAAAATTAGGTGTTTCTCATTATACACTGTTTTCATATTTAAAATCTAAGCGCGTAATTTTGTTTCTTCTTAAATTTCAGGTGATCCATGTTCATACATTGTTCCAACCTAAAGATATCTTTTGGGATATTGTCCCCTAAGGCAGTTTGGCTGACCCTCATAACTTTGTGTCATCTCTAAATTTTATAAGCATGTCATCATTCTAATTGTTGATTGAAATTTTGAATAAAAAAGAGTCATGGGTTAAACTTTTCTAAATGCCATTGCAGTCCTCTTGCCCATTTGCAAATCTTCTGTTAATCTTTTGTTTTAGTGAGCTCTGAATTTATATAGTTGTCCTAAAATCCACTCTACTATTCCTTTATATATTCACAAGGATATCACATGATTTTGTCAAATGATTTGTTAAAATCAAGGTCGTTCTCCTCACTTGTGAACTTACTAAAGTGGGAGTTACTTGTCTTTAGAAAATAAATCCACATTGGCTCTCATGGTTCCTGCTTCTTTTGCAAAGTATATTTTCTTTGCTAAACTATAAATACATTGTTGAATTTTCAAGGAATAAGATTACAAAATGCTGTACTTTATATTCCCATGACTATTTTGTAACTACCAATTTATACTTAATCTCTTTACCTTTTTCATCTCTCTCTCAAACTCCCCTCCCATCTGGCAGTCACCAGTTCTCTGTATCTATGAGTCTGTTTCTGTTTGTTTGTTTGTTTGTTTGTTTTGTTCTTAGATTCCACATATAAGTGAAATCATATGGTATTTGTCTTTCTCTGTCTGATTTATTTCACTTAGCATAATAATAAACCTTCAGTCTTTTGCTAGACTTGGGGAGGGGCAGCTACCCAGCTGTATGGAGCAGAGACAGGAATTGCTAAGCCTACTTCTTAAACAGGCTTTCAACCAATTCTCTTTATTTTAGTTTTCCTTTTTTACCCCCACTTCCTGATGTAACTTGCATTGTCAGTTGCTGAGCCTTTTAAGAATTTTGTGGCTTAAAACAGGGTTGTTCCTCAGCTTCTAGGTAAAGGTTTGATTTTCTGGAATCTGCTAAGTCATCTGTCACTCAGCCATCTGATTCTCAGCTTCCGAAATTTTGTTGTCTCCTTTCATAGTCCCACTATTTCTGTGGTTCTATGCCTTTAAAAATATCTTACTATTGCTTTGCAGGGATTCAGGAGAGAGTTAAAGCAGATGCATGTTTTCATTCTGCCATCTTAACCCACAGTAACATTTTACAGCAACATGTTTACAGAGGGAGCAAAGGATTGGGCCAGGGTTAAACGTAGCAGTAACAACCTTTGGGTCATGATGAACCACAAAATGAATATGAATTTATCAAAAGTTGCTATTGAATTAACAGTTAAAATGAAATTAGAAAATAACTATTAAGATATGAAAAAGGATTACTATTCTTACATTTTTGCCCCTTAAGAGAGAACTGCATCTGATTTTGGTTTCCACATTTACGAGATGTACCGAAAAGCCCGGGAATAGGGAAACAAAAAGGAATTTACAAAATAGATTACCAAGCCTAGGAGTAAAAGTTATTTAACCTTAGGCTAAGAGGTAACAGTATTTTCAAGTATATGACTGATTTCCCAAGGGAAGTACTCAACTATTCTCTATTTCCATAACAGGTAACAAAAGAAAATAAGTTGAAGCTGTACCAAGAAAATGGCAATTAAACATTTGAATGGGCATTAGGAGGAAAAGATAATTTCTCTCTTTGAAAATATTTACAAATTCTATCTGTGAAATAAAAGGGAAACATGGGCCAAATGACATCTGAATATCCCTTCTTCTCCCTATAATGTAATTTATCATCACATTCATATTAATGTCCGCATTATATAATGAGCCCATTCTCCAAGGAAAGCAAGCCATTGGTCTCATTCGTAGAGTGGCTGTTGCGGGTTTGCCTTGGCAGATGGAATATGTGAGTTTGGTTTCTGCAAGCTTCTATCTTCAATTTTATGCCTTATTAGAAAGCTTAGCCAAAAACAGTTTAATTAACAACAGAAGAAAGGCAATAAAGAATACAGATCTTTACAATTTATTTAGAGGCTGAGAAATATTATTTTAAATAGAGCTTTAGAGTAGAGTTCAGAAGTAGTAATTACCTTTATGCTAAATGACTATTTCTGAGTGTTATCTTAAAGCTAAACAATTTACTCTAGAAGTAATTATTTTTAAAAAATTTCTGTTTTACTAAAAACATTAAAAAACACTCAAAGCAAATTACTTGTAAATGTAATCCATACATTAAAGAGCAAACATTAGTACTGTGAATGTTTGTGTTTAGACACTAAAGGTACTCAGAAATATGTCTTAAATTAAGAAAAATTGTACTAAAATATATATTTTTTAAGTTCAAAACAACAAATAATATGGAAAATTTCAAACTATAATCATTTAATTTCATATTTTTATAAAACACAGCTTATAATTTTATATCATAAAGGTATAACTACATTTGTTTTAGCTATTGTTTTATCTATTGTTACCAGAAACAAATATATTAACATCGACCAAACATGTCCCAGGCAGATATTAATAGGTAATAGAAAGTTTTACTGGAGGGCTAGTGATTTAATATCACTCTTAGGAATGATTCTTCAGATCCTCATTGGTCTTCTACCACCACTGTCAGTCATTCTGCACCCAGAGAAAGGGTGCAGACTGTATGATTTGGCCTTTGTTTTTTTCTAACTGGCAGCTATAGTTTCTAGATTATTTCTGCTATTTGTTCTTACTTGCAAATAAACACTAATTTAAGCAGTAAACATTTTCTGAAAGATTTGTCTGCACCAAACCTATGCTGAATTTTTCACATTAAAGATTTATTTCTTATTACACACTAGTGTGACCTGGAAAAATTGTGTGTAAGTTAGTTTTACAAATGAAATCATTTGAATTTGCTTTTTGAAGAAAATATGTAAAAAGGAAAACCAGAAACAATGTGGTTGATTTTTTTTGTCATGCCAATGATATGCCTTCCTCCAGTTTATATTTAAATCTAGTTCTATATATATTAGATTCGTTAAATGTGAGATACACAAATCATAAACAGACTAAGCAAGTTTAAATAAATAATCCAATGATAGATTGTATTTATAATGGACTTTGGATGAATTGGCATAAATGATTTCACCAAAATAATTCCATATAGTAGTAAAATATTGAATAGGCTTGAGGTAATATATTTAACCAAACAATGGCATAAGTGGAATTAATAACCAAGAATTCTGTAATAGCAAGTGTAATCCTGGAGTGATTATTTTAAAAAATAATTCTGAGAAGGAATGTCTTATAATTATATCGTATACAGATTTCTAGTCATAAAAAGATCTTATCAACAGATAAATTACACTTTACAGTGTTTGGGGCTCATAAAATATGCATAGTAATTTTATTGAAATAATTATCTCTTTTAAGCTCTCTCCATGATTCCTGAACAAGAAGACTTAATGCAAAAAGTATAAAATGCCCAATACAGGGCCCTGCTTACAGAGAATATTTAATTTAGTTAATAATACATTTTGCTTAGAAATTTAGAGTGAATTTTTTTATTTATATTTTCATATTTACATTTTTTGAACTGCCCCATTTTCCAAATTTTTCAATTTAATTATTAATACAACAGTGTTCTACAGTGTATACTCACTTTCATCTAAAAGCATTATTGACTTATTAATAAGTCTCTAAGTATTAATAGTTATGCCATCTGTCCCACTATAAAGATACTCCCTTGGTCTAATGACTGAGTTCACCTTAAAGAAATACCTTTAAACAGTCCTCCCTTCCTTCCCTGGATTCTATCTTTAGAGCTCAGATGAACAATATTAGGCTCCATGCAGTTTGGTGGATGAACAAAAGGGCAAGCAAATGACAATGATATGTTCCTTGAGAAGGTAACATTACTTAGTTAGAAAATACTCAATACATAAAGGTCAGATCACTCAACACTACAAAAGTTTTTTAACATTTGTAAATATTCTGGGTAATTTGTCAACTTCCCTTAACTTGTGTGTTGTCAGTTTCAGTGTTTTCTTCAGGTTCACAGAAAAGTATGGAAATGTTTTGTTTTCACTCTGTCTACAGCTGGAATTCAATGAGAGCATTTGCTTCTGCACCAACTGAATTTTTTTCTTTTGACCAAATTAGACATTTTTCCTGCTAAAACCTTGGCTAGCTAATGGGACTGACTAACTAGAAATCGAACCAGAAAAAAAAAAAAAAGAAGACAAATATTGAAAATGTATAATAAGACATTTAAAAAAAAAGTAAAAATTAGTTGTTGACAAAGTACAGTATTCACCCAGTATAGAAATTTAACAGTGAAATCATAGTGAATATGAAGCCAGTGACCATCTTTTCAAAAAATAAACCTCTCTATTAATAATGCAGTTTTGTTCAAGGATATAAAGTGTCACATACTACATGAGTTATCTATTGCTGCATAAGAAAATACCTCAAAATTTTAGTGGCTTAAAACAACAGTGTTTATTATCTCACATTTTCTGTGGGTCAGGGGACTGGAAGGGTTTCTCAACTGTGTGGTTCTGGCTCAGGGTCTATAATGAAGTTGCCGTCGGGATTTCAGCCACAGCTAAAGTCATCTGAATACTTGATTGGGGCTGGAAGATCCACTTCTAAATTTATTCACATGGCCATTTGTAGATGTATTTAGTTCATCCTCATGTGGGTCTCACCACAGGACTTCCTGAGCGTCCTCACTAAATAGCAGTTTGCTTTGCCCAGGATGAGCAGTCTAAGATGGGGAGCAGCCAGGAAGCCACAGTGCCTTTTAAGACTTAGTCTCCCTAGTTGCACACTGTCCATTTTGCTTTTTCCTATTCATGAAAAATGAAAAGTAAGTTCCAGCCCACACTCAAGAATGAGTTCCATTTGGTAAAGATTGTCAAAGAACTTGTGAACATATTTTTAAATCACCATACGTACATTCACAACATTGTTGGAAAGTAGCTTAAATTTATTATTAAAACCATTTTTTTAATATGAACCTAAATTCTCTCCACGAGCCACTACCAAAGGTTAATTAGATCCTAGGTTATTTTCATGTCCACTAGATTAGCTGCATCTCTGAAGCACTGAAAATTTTCAGATCCTCTGATCAGCATAGCTGGTCTGCATCTATAGTCCAAAAACTTTGTGCAATCCATTTTATTTAACCAATCGAAAACACTCTCTCGGCAATCAAACTAGTGAGTAAATTAGATGTGCTTAAATTGAAAACCAAATCGTTTTCTTATTGAATTTTATGTAAAAAATATTTGGAAATTTTTAACATAAAAGTATTTCCATAACATGTATATTATTTTTCCTTCTATAAATGAAGAGAGGATGGCTGTATTCCTATCCCAGCTCAAGCTACCAGCAGCGATGTTGGCTGCTCAAACTCATGGGAGACCTGGTCCACCAGGAAAGGATGGGTTACCTGGGCCACCAGGAGACCCCGGACCCCAAGGTAAGTCTTCAAGTATAACATTTGTTTACCAGTTCTTTACTTCTCCGTATTTATAACATGCTAATCACAGTTAACACAATAGATAGATGATAGGTAGATAGATAGATGATGATGATAGATAGATAGAGAGAGAGAGAGAGAGAGAGAGAGAGAGATAGATAGATAGATAGATAGATAGATAGATAGATAGATAAAAATGATTTATATAGAATATCTCATTACTATTTGACATTCTGAAATAAATTAATTATTACTCCTTCAGATCTAAAACTGACTAATAATTATCTGCTAATCTAAATGTATTTTGATAATATTTATTGTGATAATAACAGTAAAATTATATGCTTATATATCATTATTATCTGGGAATCTCAGAGTTGTTCATGTCTCCCTATTGATGTAAGTAGACAACAAGAATCATCTTAGTATCTTAAAGAAACTGAGGAAAAAGTTTTAAGAGACATTACCACAAATGGTGATTTGGGGCCAAAATATATTTTTGAGAAATTTTAGAATCTTTCTTCTAATAGAGCTTGTGGATGATAACTTTTGAATTTTAAAGAATTTCTCATAGGGTTTCTAAAATTTTTTTTAAAAAGACTTAAAATTAGCAAAATAAAAAAAAATGACAGCTTTATAAGAGACAAGATCTTGGATGTATCTTGACTAAATTAATCTGGCAAGGCCATTTTCTAGAAATACGTTAGCAATCAGCAAAGGGGCCAATTAGACCCTGGTTTAGAGGATTCACAACTCTGACAAGGAAATAATAAATCCAATGAGTACATGCTGTGAAAGATGAGACCAGGGAAACTGCTTTTCATATGTTACCGTAGAAGATCTCAAGAGCCCTCCTTGAAATAATCAAAAGCTTATGTAAAGGAGAAAAGAAAAAGTTAACACCAAAAGTGCATAAGAATACAGTTCAAAATGCCATATACGCTGAGAATTATTTTTCTTTCACTAGTTCACTTTCCTTCCTGCTGCTTCTCTGCAACATCGATCCTTGTTTTCTGTAGGAAGTGCCCCAAAGTGGTCAACGTGGTCTTCTTCGTCTGAAAGGGCAACAAATGTCCCCAATTACAGGGTCTGTTAGGTTCCTAACTTACAATTGAGAGTGGCAAGTCTTCTGGCTTAGTTAGCACAGTGTAAAACAATGACACTAAAATCATGCTAGTTTACCTAAATGGTATAGTCAACCTCCCTTTAGTTCATAGACAGGTCTGGCACATAGCTGGAAGAAAATGTGTAGAATCAGGGGTAGCCTTCTGTGTGTACACTGTTGTATAAAGGGTGGTTAATTATCATCTTTCACTAATTGGGTCTATTTTGAAGTCAGAGTTTATGAGACTGGAACAAGGAGCTTGAAAGCCCATCTGAAGACGTCCATTGCTTCAAATGACATGAAGAGTAGGTACTGTTGACACCAGTAGGAGAAAAACCTTGGACAGTTGCTTCAAACAGTGACAGTCTAAGAAGATAACAATGGAGAGTCAAGATATCAAGGAAAATTGTTCTAGAACGGGAGTCGCCTGTCTACAAACACCGA
>NW_006494614.1:23018036-23042354 GCF_000325575.1 Pteropus alecto | reverse complement strand
GTAGGGAAGACCTTTCTGGTGGGCTCTCAGTCAGAGACAATGCTAAGTCCGCAATTCCATTGTTTTGCCGAGATCTTACAGACTACTTCTACTGCTGATAGGGATTTTGGATGCAATTCTTGAACTTGAAAGACTTCCCCAAAATGATTTTCAACTTTTTTAAAACCAAGGGTCATTAAACTTGACAAAACTTTGGTCTCACCAGAGTGGTTTTGACAGCAGACATGTCTTGACTGTCACTCAGTTAGATGGCTCCTCTACGTTTATGTGATATCTCCTTTCCAGTATTTGCTGAATGCCAGAAATGCAACAGAAAAATAAAACTTGCAAAATATGGGATTCATTTTAAAGGAATATTTGCCTGCCGTCACACTATACTGATAATCCTCTCTAAAGCCACAGAGAAATTTGACTGTAAAAAGGAAAACAAAGGGCCACAGTTTGGTTTTTGGTGCCTCTCCAGGAGTTCACAAGGAACTGAAGGGTTTTTCTCTCATAGATAAATAGATACAAAGTGCTCAGAAGCTCTGCTCCACTTGATTTAAAAGTTTTCTCGAAAGGGAAAGAAAAAAATACATATAAAACTGTTGCCATAGTGACCGAGAAACCTCAGATGTTATTGGCTGAATGAGTCCTCTTCATTGCTGAGTTTGCGAAAAAGTTGAAGTGAGAAATGCAGCACAGAAAGGGAAACAAAATGTAGGCACCGAGCAGCAGTGTGTTCTGCCTACTCACAAATTTTGTTTGTTGGTGGCTCCTCTGAAATTTCTAAGAATTTTTAAGTGTTTTTCAGGAAAGAAATTCATTTTCATTTGAAATAAAGTGGTTTGGTTTGACATTGCACTACAGAATGAGTCCTTTATTATCTTACTGTCTTGAGGGAAGAACAGCATTTTAAGGGGTCTCATAAATTTCCTGTGCTAATTCTGAGAAGCAGGAAACAGAGAGAGCAAGGAGAAAATCGATGTGAGACTATTAGAAGCACACGATCCAAGTTAAAAAAGAGAGCAACTGCTCCTGTCAAGATTCTGATCATGAAAACTGGTGGAACCCTCTTTCTTGCACCCTGATCTTGCAGTGAAAATAAAGGCCAATGAGTTTGGTCACCACATTTGTGTTTTTTTCTAAATTCTCAAAGGAGGTGATCGTTGGCATCTTTTTTAAATTCAAAAGCATTTCCAGACAGCTTTATATTTTAACCATCCCATGAATTTCTGATTATTGCCTTCCCACTGTGCACTGAGAATTTCCTTTGGTATGAGTTCCTACCTCGGGTCTATAGTATAGGGCCTGATTGCTCGCGCTGCTGGAGATGAGCAAGAATGTGCCACATTAGGATTAAAGAAGCCCCAAGAAGCATGATCCAGCTGGATTCTCATATATAAGCAAGAGAGGCAAATTTTCCTAATAAGACTTTGCCTCTTGGGTGAGTTTTATGAGAAAGAACTTTATTTAAACTTTTCGCAAACAATTGGTTCTCCACCTCTGTGAAAATCTTAAAGAACAGATGCCACACTTGAAAGCCCTGTCCTTTCAGAAAGAACCCTACACACTGAGTAGATGTGGAGATAGGAGAAAACATTTCATGTTTCCAGACATTTCCAGACATTTCGTGTGCCCTCATCAATTTTGAAAGGATACTATCGGGATACTATTTTTGAACTTTTTAAGTTTAGTTGTTATTGATTTATAATAAAGGAACCCAGTTATTTGTAAACCAGTAGCTCATAAGGTAGTTCATGTGACTGATAGAGATTTGACCTTTCAACTTTATTAGCAGTAGGGGCCTTAGGAAATGGGAGGTAGGGGTGTGTGTGTGTGTGTGTGTGTGTGTGTGTTTGAAAATGAGTGAAGGAGGCTGTGGCTGAAAAGTAGTCGAGCAGGAAGCCCAAACAACTCGTGAGGCTAGCAGCAGGCATCCACGTGTAGAATTGTTTCTCCGAAAATACCAGTAACACTCCTTTACTGGTCTCATTTGTCCAGTATGCTTATGGATGCACAGATGTGCAACGCTGGAAGTAAATCCCTAGAGTTGAAATGGAAATCTCTGTATTAGAAATAAGTACAGTCTACTACCTGAAAAACTACAGCAAGCACCAAATTTCTTCAATGACTTACTAGATGCTTCAGATTAGGACACTGCTTTTGTTTGATTTCTCTTTTTCTACATAAGCTACAGTGATGTCAAACAGTCACCCTGCATATTTATAAGCCATGAAGATCCATGTCCACTTGCAGATAGACCAGCCTTTCAATCTCTTCCAAGTTTCCAGTGAGGCATAATTCTAGGAAGTAGCAAAGCTGTTACTGACTTTATCAGCATTCCTATCTGAAGTTTTTGTCATGGAGCAATTATAAAATCAGACCCTGTGGCTTTATGACAGCCTTCATAAAGAATGAGTTTGGGACCCTCTTAGGAAATTTGAGAGTAGAAAGCTCTTATGGGTTTGTGCAATTCAACAACTTTATCTATTAGTAATAGGAGGTTGTTATTAACCTAATGAACTGAGAGATTTGTGCAAATAAATTATTACATTCCACAGGAGAAGTGTGAATTTTATCCCACTATACAAATATACAAATTATTGTTCCTTGTTTTGCACTTCAATCCATGTGGAATAATGTATTTTTGCATTACGTTAAAATGTGAGAACTGAATTTAAATATGTAGGATTTAGCAGATATGGTCTTCATTTGGAATTGTGTTATAGTCTTATTAACCCTCTTGTTAACAGAAAGTTCATATATCTTTAGTTATTTTTATTTATTCCTCATTTTTTTAAGCCTATGATCTTAAGCACTTGCTGGGATAGCTTGAGGATCAATTTTACAGTCTTTCTGTGATAGTAAAATCTAGGTTCTACTATCAAATATACCTCAGGTAGTAAGTGTTATTTTACTGTAGAAATGTTTAAATAATAGATTTGGAATGGTGCTTTCAAAATGACCCTAAGTACAAATATTTTTCCTCATTGTTTACATATGTTAAATGAAAGTTATGTATGTAAAAGAAATCCTGCTAATATTTAAAGTCGAATATACATCAATATAGGATATTGTGCCAAATGTTCAAGCTATTGTTCCCTCTAAGATCTAGGATTGTACTGAGAATCTGTAACATAGTTTTCAGACATAAATGTGTGAAAATTTCCCATTGGATATATTTCCATTATGTACCTCAAAATTTGTCCTGAATGTATATCCTATTTTCCACTGTTTTCACTTTTATAGTCAGGTCACACCTCCAAAGCAAAGAAATAATGGTATGGTGATTACATTCTAATATTATTTGGATAATCAGTTGTGCACTGTATGGTCAAGTCAAGACTGAGAATGGTAACCACAAAACTGATGTCTAATTCTCAACAATAATGGGAAATAATTTCTCTTACATCCTACATTAAAATCCTGCCTTCTATCATGTTCAGCTGTAGTAGAACACATTTATAGAAAGGCATGACTAGGGTAGGGTCTATTATTTCCTACTGAGATACTCTCCTACCTACTATCCTTGCTGTGTGTCCACATGATTCTGCATGACTGCTCTGTTCATTCGGGACTAGGAGCCATCTTTAAGCTGCTTAATAAGAAAAAGTCAAAAATTAAAACTCTATTTACCATCACTGTGAAACTCTTAAAGCCAAAGATATTTCCTTTAAACAGTCTTACGTGGATACAAGTATATAAAACAGATAAAAATTGTTTTATGCTTTCTAAAAGGTGGGATAAGGGCTCCCAGAGGCACAGATTGTCATCTTCCTACCTCAGATGACAACAAGCATATCCAGGAATAAGAATGATTTTATCTTAAAATGTGCAGAGATCTTAGACATAATTTATTTTGGTTACAGCATCTTAAATTGATGAAGTGAGTTTAGAAGGGTCTTTCAGTCTCCTCTTGCTTTCTAGAATTGTTGAAATGCCTCATCCTTCAGAGTTACAAACTACCATGTTAAAACATGAGTTGTTGTTTTAACTTTACTTAGAAAGAATATAATGTTGTTATAGACAGTGATTTTAACAAACACTTGATTTTGTCCTCTCCAACTCCTGAGATGAGTGGATTCATGTATGTTTTTTTATTTAAATTAGAGCTTTGTCCCTTACACTCTCTTTAACTCTTGGACTAAGATCCAGCTTCTTGTTATCATATTATCATGTCCATGTAGTAAGCAGAACTCTTTCAGTGTACTTACAATTAGCCTGTACCCACTCCTCACTCAGAATTCTTGTTGAGGACTCACATACCTTATTGTAGCAATATGGAAGAAGGTATGATTGATTCATTTGAGTTATTTAGGTATCATTTTCAGTGCTAAGAATCTCACTGTCATGAGTTTGACTAGCTGCAACTTTTTATAGTACTTGCATATTTCTAAGATCCTCGTTGCCTATTGTATCTAATCTATTTGATATATCAGTTTAATGTGGTTGATGCGAAACAGATAGTTAATATACTATTTATGTTAAACACATTACACAAATATCATAGACTAAAAAATGATTCTTCCCTGTGCTTTGTTGCCATAGAACACTTTTACTTTTTATATGTCTCTTCTTTAGGCTACCGAGGACAGAAGGGAGAAAGAGGAGAACCTGGAATTGGGCTTCCAGGGAGTCCGGGTCTTCCTGGGACATCAGGTAATAGTGATATTTATCTTCACCATACAAGCAAGCTTCTGAAAACAGGAACCATGCCTTCTCTTCTATGGCCTTTATGTGTCGCTACAGGAGGTGTTGAGTAATCCATGTTGGTTAGAGTAAGGGAGAAAGAGCCATATGTGATCTGCATTCTGATGGGGTCTTTTATTTTATTAGCTCCGGGTTTGCCAGGCTCACCAGGTGCCCCAGGTCCCCAGGGTCCCCCAGGACCTAGTGGAAGATGTAACCCAGAAGATTGCCTCTATCCTGTGTCTCATGCCCGACAGCGGACAGGTGGGAAATAAACACACCTGAGGAAGACTTGATTTTTGGTGATATCTCCTTGCTGTTGAAGCTTTCTTAATATTGTCAAACTCTCATGTGAGTGGCTTTTTTCTTTTTCGGTGTAAGCAGACATTAACAGCAACAATTTGAATCCTATTCCTACAGTAATTGCAGTATCAGCACTTTTAGACATTTTCCCAAATTCATTCCATATGTTTTGCTTCACCGTTACTGATTTTTATTCAGGGTTTTCTATGAAATATGTAAACAAACCTTATCATTAGTTCTTCTTCCAAAGAAAATTACATCTTGCGAATTAGTAAACTAATGATAATGTACATTTTGTAGTTTCATCAACTTGTATTTGGCCTTTGATTTCTAAATTGTAAAGTTTCAGACTTACCTTGAAATTTTCTTGGCATTTAAATTAACTATCATTGATAAAAATTTCATCAACTTTTTTGATATAGTGCATTGCTTCTGCTGAATGTTTTTTGACTACTTTTCATAGCTGAAGAATTCATACCATCCTACATCCATCCTACTTATGCAGAAAAAATAGATAGGCAATAAGAGTTTTGCTTTATGACTTATATTTTGGAAAAAAACAGGAGGCTGTTTTATCAGAGAGCTCAAAAACCCATCATAGCCAACTACTGAAATGATTTTGTTAATACTATATAATGAACTCAATTCAAAGCAGTCACCACCGGCATGAATATTTACTGCATGAAAAGGAAGGAACAAAATCAACTTTATATGTTTCACAAGAAAAGCCTAACACTGTGGTCCCTTCACCAAGTTTCTTACTTGGGAAACAGAAAGTTATTTTCCCTAAGAGGTGGTTGGAGGTGAAGGCACCAAGCTGTCTTTGGTACTTTTGAAGCTTAAATAGTCTAGTAAGGTCTTTGGGCCCCTGTATCCATTTTCCTTCTGACCTCATCACTCTCAGACTTTAAAACAAGAAGCAGCCATCAGAACAAAGGACGGGATTTGTAGTGACTAGAAAAGAATCTCCCATCTCTAGAAGATGAATGCGCGGTGTTGGCAGATGCATGTGGATGAAGTGAAGCCCAAAAGCTCTTATGGAGAATCATGTTTCTCTGGAAGCTGCAGCAAGAGGTACAGGGCAGCAAAGGAAAGCCATGGAACCGAACACACAACTAGCACTCAGACCAAAGAGTTAACACTCAGGGCAGGGGATACAACAGGTGCTGCAAAAGACCACGTCCTCCAACAGGGAATGAAAACACAGTGATCACCAACCAGATCACCAAACGGTATTTTTATTGCCTAGCTATAGATTCTTTTGAGAAACTGTGGGTTCAAAATAACTGATTTTCTGGAACATTGACCATGAGGATGTTGCTGAAATCTAAGTAGTGGATCCCCCAGATGAGAGCTTGCCACCCACAGCCCTCCTGTCACAGAAATCAAGTTACACCTCTTCAAGGAACAGTGCAGATTTCAATTTGGCTAAAGCAAGCTAGGATGATTGCTTTTATCTGTTAATTGAAAAATGAGTTTAGAAAGGCAAGCCCACTGGAATTGGAAAAAGCTGTGAACAGAGTTGTGTAGGGAGCATGCCTAAATTAAGACAGGCGTTGTTCAAATGCACCCGTGAGTTGAACTGGTTTTCATTATAGATGAATAAACTGCTGGTCAGGTACTGTCTACATGGCTGTGCATATGTACAACCTTTTGGCTATTTCTTATTGAATTATGCTGTATATTTCAATTCCAAGTTTATTTATTTTATTTTTCAAGGTCATTTTATTTATTTCAAGTGTTTTTAACTTTAAATTGATTTTCTTCTTCATTTTCTTTCCTGTGCAATACCTACAATGGTGCTGTGTTTTAAACTTATACAATTTGGAATATAGATATGCATTTTTTATTAAAATGATCATTTAATCCCCAAAAATGTACAGAGATTTAAACTTGGTGCTATGTGTATATATTGAGCTTTTAATTTGTTGAACTTTAATATGTTGAATTTTCTGAAAGCTTTCAACTCATCTGCCACTTATTAATTTACTTGAATTTGTCATAAGGCTATAAACATTTTATGTTTTCAAAGATTATTTTTTTCATATTAATAGGTGGTTTATCCTTATTCCTCTTTGCTAATCCAGCAGTATTTATTTTATCATTTTAATGTTTTCATGAACTTTTTTGCTGAATGATCAAAGTATTTTTCTTTGTTTTCTTTGAGTTAATTCTTTCATATACATCAAAAGACTCAATTTGTTTTCTTGTTTTATGACTTCTGTTCATTTTAATTCCACAGAATGTGCCATGCATCCTTTTTTACAAATTGAATATTTAGGAATTTTTCTTTTCCTAAATTCCATTAATGTTAGGCTGTTTTATTCCTGTTTAAAGAATTTGGATTTATTCAGGTGATTTAAGTGGGAGGAAGAATATAATGGCATATGAAATGTATTACAAAGTAGAGCTATTACAACGATTCAAGCTCATTTTTTAATAACTGACACATATGACTAAATATGCCTTTGGCTTAACTGGAGAAGTGGGGCTGTGTCCCCATGGAATGATCCTCTCTCACCCTTCTGTATTATTTATTTACCTTCCAACACTTGTTCCTGCCTCATCTCTATATATGTGCTACACAACACAGAATAGCAAGAAAGGCTGGATCCAGCCAGTGTAAACACCAAATAAAGTAGAGATTTGGCATTTGCCTAATTTTTTTAATAAAAAGAAAGTAGATAATTAAAATCCCAAATTAGGGTGGGAAATTCTTCCCTAAGTAACTTGGCAGTTGCCAACTCTTGAGTCATTTTATTTCATTCCAAAATGTCTGTTTACTTTCACGTAGATGTCAGTAATGTCCACAGCAGGGAAGAAGAATTGTCAAATTATCTGAATTCTGTTTGGACTCCAGACAACATAAGTATTTAAATATGAATTAATTATAGGTCATGATGACAATAATTACCAAAGTGTTTGCACTACGTATGTTTTAATTCCAGTCAAACACTTTATACCAACATCACTTAACACTTCCAGGTAGAAATATATCTGTGAAAAGAATAAGATAGGACTTCAATTAATATTTACGGTCTTTGGAATCTAAAGAAAAAAGGAATTATTCATGAGTCTGTTCATTGTTCTTTCCTACCGAAGACATTAACCATTTTTTCCTAAGCATAACAGACACAACTAGTCTTAACCTTTGAAATTTTTTTACCTTGTGATCAACGTAATTTAGTTAATGACTTTAATCCCATATACTTATTTCTATATTTTATGAAATTGTTGAAATTTTAAATTTTTAGTTACTTATGTTATATAGCTTAAGTAATTATCTAAAGATATATTATCTATAAAAGTCATCATTTAATGTTTGGATTATAAAATAATTTTTTATGAATATGTTTTAGAAGTTAAACATATTTAGCTTTTCTGCGGTCTTTCTTACCTGTTGAGAACCTGTGATATACCTCCTTTTGTCCACAAGATGGTGTTTAAAGCAATGTGAATCAGAAGAACTGAACACTTGCAAAAATGTAGGGATAGAAACAGTTCAGTGGACAACTAAATCAGACCCTTGACTTTGCACTTATTATTTTTTACTTTTGTAAATAATTTTTGTTAATTTATGATTTGGTAATTTATATATTTTTCTCATTTTAAGTATCTCTTTGAAGCAGTCACAATAACCTTCGATTTATTGGCTCTTTCAATTTCATTTCTTTAGTGAAGTTAACTACCTAGTTAACTTGAAAATTTACTATTTGTAAATTTGTTTGTACATGACCCTCATATCTTAGTGATTAGCATGAAAACACCTAAGTAAACATTCTACCTTTTAGACAGAATACTCTTTTGACAGACGAGTAAAAAGCATTTAGCTTAATATAAGAAGTTGACCATTTATAAAGTTACACAATTTCAAAATCTTCTTATCATTTAAGGTACTTAAAATTTTACAATTAGATTTATATATAGTTATATTTTTTTAGAATGATATCACTATTTACAAAAGTAAGAAGGGACACTATTTTTCAAAAATACTATTTTAATTTTCCTAACATTGATAATAATTTCTTGAGACTGAGAATTTCTAGGTTAACTTATATGCCTGTTTTTTCAGTGAATTTTCATAATACTTTTGCAGATTTGTTCATTGCTCTTGTTCTGTGAAATTATTTTTCACATTTTTTCATGTCTACACAGTGTTTATTGTCATTGTTTCCAAATGTTCTTTCTTAACACTCTAGTGTTGAGGAATGTTGAGAAATGTACCCCCCCGTTTTGTATCTCCTCTCAGAGATTACATAGAATTCTAAGAGAAGATGATGCAGAAAATAATTGAATTTGTATCTTTTATGCTTAGGTACTTCAAAGTGTCTTAGCCCATTGCATTGTATTCATTTATTAGTTGGCTGGTAAAGGTAGCATTAATTACATTAAATTTGTTTAACTACTAGGAGTCTCAGGAAACAAGACACATGGATGTCTTCAATTTTATCATATGTTGTAGTTAGAACTATAACTCAAACATCATGCCAGAGCAACTGGTTGGCTTAGTTAAGTTGAATAAAAAACCAGGTGAACACAGAGAAAACTCACTGAGACAAGCAAACCCAAAACAGAAAAAATTTACCTCAAAGACAAGGCAGGCTTATAAAACCAAAGCCAAGTGTAAGAAAATCTACATAGAAAAAATTTCATGTTCAGATCGTATAGTGAGTGATATATGGTACAACTCGAGTTAGCTACTTGCTTCATGATTTTGTCAAAAGTGAATATTAGTAGTAAAGTAGGAAATTTCACTAAACTTAGAGGGTAGCTCAATAAGATTTAAGTTTGTCAGAAGGGTGTGTACTGCTTGACCATAATAAGCTTATGAGTTTAAAGATGGTAATTACAACTTTTTATTTTGCTGTATTATTTAAAGTATATTTTAAGGATAAATATTTTTCAGCATATTTACATATTTAAGTTCAGATTGTTTTATCGCATGTTTTTTAACTATTTATTTTAAAAATCACATCTAGGATGCATTTTTTTTTCTCATTTTGTTTGTTCTCTGTCTTACCTCATCAAACTGTTTAAGACTTAATTCAAAATACTTAAGTGGAATGGCACTAATTTTATTCTAAATCTCATGTGGATATAGTGCTTTGAGGCCTTTATTCCTATATATTCATGATGCATAATAAGCTTGTCACTTATCTCAGCAATAAAGAATTTGACCCTAAATCAAGGAATTCTGAGGTGTAGTTATTAACACTATGTCAATTCTTCACCACCTCTTGTGGCCAAAGCACCACACTTCAGTTCCATTTTGTTAGATCTCAATGACAGGATGCTCCAAAAGTACTCATATGCCAAGCATGAGCCACACAGGTGCCAAGGAACCTGTAAGTTTGTCACACAAGTCAATATTTAGGTCATAATAATTAATGTTATAATCCATCTCCCTGGCAGCTCATAAAAAGCCTGATCTAATGATTTCAAATGAAAATATTAGCAGAAGTCAAAGTCCGAGAGCAAGCCGTCCTTTGAGACTTTTGTCCCACAAAGCGATCTCCTCACTAAAATTATTTGAGATTCATTGGTGTAGAGGGGCCTGAGCAAGATAAGGAATATCACAATTAACTTTCTCATAAATATAAACTCTTAATAATCAGTGATAAGGCAATAGGAAATAAGAAGCTAAATATATACCATGTTTCCTTAACAGGAATTAATTACATCAAAGCATGCCAGTGGATTTATATGTTTACATAGACGAGGAAATGATTTACATAGTTCTTAACTATTCTCATCTTGAGAGCCCCTTTTGATATATCAAATTAACCAGGTGCTCTCTAAGGAATATTCTTAAGTCTTTTCACACACAAATTTTCAACGTGGAGGGCAAAGACAAATTCAAATATATCTCGAAAAGAAAGTTACTTTCTTGAAGGCAATTTCCCTCATTTATTCTCTCTCTCTCATTATTCTAAGAAAACTTGAAGTTAAGAGCAGGATGTGAAGGCATGTTTAGGGGAAAGTTAGCATGGATTGCCTTTTTATTAAGACTATTAATAATATTGTTAAAACTAAAATAAAACAATCAGCATCCTCTTTCTGATAATCTAACAAATATGTTACACTTCTTCTAGTTAATTGTTTATGTTTGACCCCTTTTATCCCATAATCGTTTAAAGAGCATTTGAACATGTGTATTTATAGTCATATGTTATTATTACTTGGTATGATATTATGTATCTTGAGTGATCTTCCTCCTAAATTGGTTTATTTTTGAACTGCGAGATATACATCAGAGACACTGTAATAGCCAAAAATTAAATAATTTAATCAGAGGTTATCTTCTAAAGTAGGGATTTACATTAAGTTTATTTCAGGTTACAAATAAATCAGATTTTACTAATGATGTTTAAGAATAGCAATATTTTTTAGGTAGCCTGAAATATAAAGTGTCCATAAATAATTAAATCAATTACATAACTGATAGGACTATTCATTCATACTTATCTGCTAGACAGAAGCCAGTCATCCCAAACCATGCCAGTAAATTTATGTGTTCCGATTGGTATTTCCATAGTTTTTAACCAACCTGTCAGATAGTTGGGATGAAAAGCATATTGTAATGCCACAGAAGCACTGACTAGAAAGAAATCAGAAACCATTTGCCCCTGAATAACATGCCAGCTTCTAACTAACTTTAATTATTCTGATACTCCTCTCTCAGCAAGTGCTCTAGGTGACACTTAATTCGGTTTCTAAAAATATCTCCAACAGGTTTTGGAGATTTCTGTTTTGCTAGAGAAAGATATTTGGTCTAATTCAACATTTATCAACTCTCTTTCATGGAGAGGATTTGCTGGACGCTTTTCTTTGCAATGTCTCAGTCAAGTATTTACTGCTTCTGTAAACTATTTCACTCCACTGAATTTATAATGGATTGTTCCCATCATTTAGATTTTGCTAGTTTTACATAATCTATTTGTAAGTAATTTCCAGTATTGCTTATAGTATCTGTGGAGCTCGTTGTACAGCCTTTTATATATCAAGTTTGTAAAACATTTGAATGAGCTGTTCTTTGAAATTTTATTTTGTTTAATTTTCTTATGAATACTATATTGCAGAACTAAGAAACACATTTAATTGATTATCTAATATTTCTTTTATTGTATTTGATTATGTCACTCCAGTTAAAATAAAACCACCTTTGTGAAAATACAAGACAATTCCTTCGCATTTATTTGATTATGTGTCATGGTACCTGAAAAGGTTTGCCATTTATATAAAGATCATTTTAACTAGTTCAAACAGATATCTCTATTTCCAAAAAATTATCTACTCTACATCCTTCTCACTGTGTGAAAATGGCACTGATCTATGGAGCCAAGTTGGAATGATTCTCCTTAAGCATAATCCATGCTAGAAATGCAGCGGTAGATGCCAGAAGCAGTTTGAAAGAATTCCAAATACAGATTATATGATGATTGATTTGGCTAAACAAACCAGGGCTAAATTTTTTAACCGTATAGAACATACACGCAAGGAAAGAAAGTGATGTCACAAACCCTATTAGGGCTCACTTCCCCTTAACTTGAGAGAATTGAGTTCCATAAACTAGCTGAAGACATTGACTGTTTTTTGCTGTGCCCTGGGACAAGTCACTCATATGCACTGTGGCATAAAATGAATATATTAAATCTGGTTGATAGTTTATATAGATGTTTATAAAACAGCAAGCCAGTGTGATTATGTAAATAGTAATATAGTGCTTGAGTGGTCAGGCAGTACCTATCTTATTGATAAGAATGCAGTGTTTTAGCTGAGCTGCCTTTATGAAATGTATAAGAAAATGGTGAAACAGAAATCATTTTTGCAGCAGTGAAGTTTTGAATAGCAGGGAGCTAACAAACCATTGAAATGAAGGCAGCAGTTTCTAACCTAGAAACAGAGCAAGGCTAGACTTAGGGGGTCTATGAAGTCTCTGAAATAGTCTGCAAACATGTTTGCACATACGCATTTGTGCATTTTTCTAGGGTTCAGGTCCATAGCTTTCATTAGAATTTCAAAAAGGTCCACAAAGCTCCTGTCCCACATCACACCACACACACACATAAGAATTTCTTTCAATGGGTAACCTTCAGGAGAAGAGTAAAGGCTTTTTAATTTCTCTATAGAAAAAGGCACTAATATAAACATATGCCTGTAGAAATATTAGTAATTTAAAATTTTTAATGTGTCTAGATAAGTGCAGTGACTTCTTTTTATTGAATGTAATCATTTACAAGAAAACATGCAAAAGATTAAGAAACCATATTTATTTCTTCTTTGGTACAACCAGAGATGTTACCTCCACCTTTAAAAATAAATAATCTCATCAATAAATCTTACGAATGGCAGGGTATTAAAATTCCTTTTTTGTTTTCTCATAGAAGAGCTCAAAATGTTAATAGGTTTTGGATACAGTACAGTTCAACAAAAATTCAGGCTGACCGTGAAAAGCAGCATGTGCTGTGAGGTCTCATTCCATATGGTACGTACAGCATTTTCTTGCCTCTTAAGAGAGTACATTAGTGGGGATTTTAAGCACCAATACTATTGGCTATAGTGAGGTTTCTTCATAGCTAGTTTGCAGTCCTCTAAATAGCTGAACAATAATCTGAGAACATCTAAGTAAAAATGAAAATAACCGCTACTACAACTGAGGTACACCAAACAGTTGTTTTTGTTTATTGGCACAGTGGCCCACAATGTATCACATATGTATAGCACACTAAAGTTCAAGATCCTGGGAACAGGATTATAAAATTTATTTAAAGGGAGGTTTGTTACGTTTTTTACCAATGACTCTGCTGTCTCCCCTCCGAGGGAAAGAACAGAGGATTTACTGAATAGCACCATTATTCTAAATCTCATTGTCAAGTAAGACTTCTGTTATAACGTTGACGGTAATACTCTGTCACCTCTTGCCCCAGCTTTGGGTGGTGTTTCTCCTCCAAGCTGCTTTGCCAGGCATGGTTTATGTGGACAGCCATGAGGCACTAAGCCTTTCACTGATCTGGCCCTTTGCTAAAGGCTCGCTGACCAGCCTGCATGGTGCAGGAGGCTGGCTCACAGAAACCAGGAGGGCCCGGAGGTCCGGGAGGGCCAGGCACACCAGGAATTCCTGCCACCCCTGGAGGGCCTTGCTCACCATCCCGGCCATTCCTCCCATAGCTGGCAGGACCTGGGTCACCTGAAACACACAAAAAGTTGCAATGTGAACAGGAGAATACTTAAGGCTGCAAACACAGAAGGCACTGGACACCTGCAGACCAGCAGTGTGTACATAGGAGCTTAATAAATGCTTTGGGAAATGGGTGGATGATGATGATGATAAACTTCCTTTATTGGACTTCAGTTTCTTAGAAATTAGAAGCAGAAGACCTCAGCGTCTCTAACCCACATTATCATTGGCAGAGCTGTGCTGCTCAGTACGGTACCCTCTAGCCACATGTCTATTGAGCACTGACATGTGGCTAAGTCAAACTGAGATGAACTGTAAGTGTAAAACACGCTCGAATTGTGAAGACATGTTATTTTAAAAATGTAAAATATTTCATTAATAATTTTTGTATTTATTACATGATAAAATATTTTGAACACTGTGAGTTAAACTATATTATTGAAATTAACCCAATTCTTTTGACTTTTTTAATGTGGCTGCTAGAAGATTTAAAATTACTCACACAGTTATAATTTGTGACTCCCATTACATTTCTTTTGAACAGCACTCCAGTAGCTGCATCCCTTATTTCTAATGGTGATCAATATCCAGACAGGGATAACTATACCTCAGTGGTTCGGAGAACAGGTTTTAGAGACAGACAGATGGCTCTAAGTTCTAGCTCTGCCGTTTATGGATAAGGTGACATTAGCAAGTCACTAATCTCTCAGTTTCTGATGGGTTAATGCCTTCCTTATAATTAAATTCTATGCCTGAAAGCATCTGATAAATGGGGACTATTATTATGATTATGAGAATATTATTGATTACTATCTTTTAGAAAAATGTGCAATGCACCTTACAAATTCCATGACATTCTTCTCATCAGGGGCTTACCCCAATGGGGACTTCACCAGTCTCAGTTCCTGTAGGGCATTTCTTCCTTTTATCTCAAAGTTGTTTGGTTCACCCCACCAGGCATCCATAACAAAGAGAGATTTCTGCTGAACATTTACCCTATCACACCAGCCATGTTTTCATACTATTATTGCAAAGGTGGTGATAAGAAACCAGTGTAAAACAAATAGTATATGCAATAATAAGAAAGTTTTATAGAGGTCCTCCTTCCACCTCAGCTATCTTAATTTGGCCATTCAGCCAAAAAGGTGAAAGCCAGATCTGTATCTTCAGTTATGTATTTGCTTAGGTTTCCTTTCCTTCTTTCTGGTGGTGTTTAGTTTTCTTTTCCTATTTTAGGGGTTGTATTATAGATGTCTTTTGTTGGTCTTATTATAGTGGTCTGGTCTTATTACATGACCTTATTACACATACCTCATATACTTTTAGAAGGAAGGTAAGTTAGAGATACTATTTTGCATACATCTCATTCTTTTCATTATGCTTATGAATTAGCATATGTTATAGGGCAAAATACGAATAAGTTTTAAGAGAATAACCATCTTTGATAATGTCAAGCTCAAGGCTATAGATAACTTCCTCTCATTTATCCCAGAAGCTTTCATTTGACTATATTAAGTTGTGATAAAGCCAGTGATTATATGTTTTCCTACAAAGACAAGGCCCTTGAGAAAGTCCGTCCCTCACTCAGAGCACCTGTAAAAAAGCTTCAGACAGAACCATGCCTTTAGCAGAGCCTATTTAGATCTCCTAACACTGGGGGCAGTTAAAAGGTTGATCATTTCAGGTTTAAAAGATAGCCTGGATATAAATTCATATAAAAGGTGATTTTCATGCACTTTATCAGTAGCAATGTTGCCAATGAGTCATAGCAAGTCTACCTTAAAATCAAATCAAGATTAAGAAGGAAAATGCCCAAAGGAAAGGTTGCAAACTAAATGACCACAAGGACAAGGCAAGGACTGTAGATCAGGATGGGCAAACTGCAGCCCATGAGCCAACTCCTGTTTTTGTAAATGGTTTTATTAGAACATGGCCATGGTCATTTGTATATATATTGTCTATGGCTGCTTTTGTCCCACAAGGGTACAAGGGTATGATAGAAAACACATGGCCCTAAAGCCAAAAAATATGGTCCTTTACAAAAACTGTTTGCTGAGTCCTTGTCTCATAAAGAAATGGCCCTAGATTCAGAAATTCCCCACTGTCTTTACTAGAAGAAAACCAATGGCACAAGTGTAATGAAAATTGGAATGGATAGTGATACTCCACATCAGCGTTGGGGAGGCAACAGGGAGGAGAGGCCTGTGGAGAACTAGAGAGTGGGTACCAGCAGTACTCTGCTCTAGCTAATAGATGCCATGACAGAATAGGGGGCAGTGCTGCCAGAACCTCTGATACTTTTCAAGAGAAGCTAGGAAGCTGAGTTTTTAAATAAATATCTCAGTTCATAATATTAGCAAAGAATTCGAATTTTTTGTTTAACATTCGTAGAGCTAGACTCCTGTGTAAAATTTTAAATTTCAGGGAATGTGTTCTCTAAGACATAATATTAAGTAGAAGGAAACCTTTTATAGATTTTCAAGTTTAGGTCCCCTTTTCAACATCATCTAGGAGAGGTTTTTTGTCACTTGCTGAGTTCATTCCAGATTCCTATTCATCCTTTGAGGAAAAAGTCGACAAAGCCATCCTGTCTACCCTTGATTTATTTTATGAAAAGCATGTCTAGCTCAATTCTCCCTTTAACAAAGACAGCAATTTACCCTTTAGAACTTTGGGTGATGTCGCCATCGTCATCATCATCACCATCAAACACTTCTAAAATGCTTTGCCTTTACCATACACCATGCACTGTGCTCACTATTGATCCATTTTCCTCACACGTAACCTGAGAGCCTGAGAGTTAGGAAGGTCAAATAATTGTCCATAATCATATCCCTAGAAAGTGTTGGAGTTATAAACAAGAATCCTTAAACACTACCCAACCTAACCGTGTTTCCATACCTTTTAATTTGCTTATGAGAGAGGGAGAGAGAGAGAGAGGTGGTGGTGATGGTGGTGGTGTTTTTTGTTTAATTCATTGAGCCTGAATTGACCAGGAAGTAGAAAGAAGCACAATAGCCAAGAGTAAGTATTAATTCTTATAGAGCTCTGCCTAGCATTAGAAACTAAGGATTTTTTTCCCCTGAGGTTTTGCCCTGTAGAAATGGCCAGAGAAAAAAAACAGCCTCCACATTACAGATTGTTGGTTTCTGGTGAGCTCTGATCTTGGGCATTTACTCTAAGATGCTCTAAAATTATTGTGTCAGAGCCTAATTTGGGGGCAAAACAATGTCGCAGTCCAAGTCATTCAGGTACAACAGCTGCATTAACGAATATTGATAAACTACTTTCCAAGTCTTAAGAATAGAAAAGCACAGATATAAAGTGTTCTCATTCTGCTTTACCAGCCCGATGGGCATGTTAGCTATACTAACTGCCTAATAATTACAGTTTTCTGAAATTTCAAGGTCCTGTAAAAATGACATTACCAAACATTTCATGATTTTTAAAAATACATGTCTGTCATTCCCTGTGCAAACACTAGAGGGTAGACATGATCCATCAACGGAGGCCAATCCCAGCTGGAACGTTCTGAAAAAAGATCTAATGCAGGCTACAGAATGAAAAGGACTGTGTATGCGGGCTTTAAAAAAAGAGAAAAAAGAAAGAAAGAAAACCTGCAAATAAATTTCAGCATTAATGAGGGTATTTGATCATTTATCCACTGGTTATGTAAAATTTTTATATGTGCCAGGGACTTTCTTATATTTCTCACCTTACACTGAGCTTATTTTTGAGGTGTTTGACAAAGCATGTATGTTTAAGAAGTTGATGTATTGTCATTTGTTTACGTAAGATCCCCACAACTGAAAAATAGAAATGGAAATAGGATAAATGACTACTGCTAAACTTAAGCCTAAGTTGAGTGTGCCCTTTGTTTTTTGTTTATTTGTTTGTTTGTTTTTGAGGAGAGGGAGTTCCACTCAATATTCAGAAGCAAAGCTCACCTATATGCAAATTTTGCACAAGAAATCTGGATAGGCCAATCACTTAGGGTGGCCCAGAACAAAGCCAGCTCTACCCTCCATGTCCAGGAAGGAAAAACATTCCTGGTCACACTTATTTCACTTATTTTCAGAATTCTACCTGGTCACATTCCTGGTCACACCCCTCATTTAACTTACTCCTTTTCCCTCGTGAGTTTGAAAGCACACAGAGGAAGTCAGGAGCCATTACTAAATATTTTTCCTTAGAATCTTCAGAGTGCCAAGGAACTAGTGGCAAATAGGCAAGTTCGGTGGCAACTGGCATAGAGTTACCCTTAATGAGATGACCTAATCAAGTAATAGCATTATAGGGCTCTCTGGTAAGAAACTGAAAAGTAGATGGGAGATTGGAAGTATTCTAAAGCCCCAGGGGTCTCTAATGTGATCCATACAGCTCTGGAGAGAGGCAGAAAGGAAATCAAGAGACTAAGTGGTTATGGGACATACCAATCAGGTGGCTGGAGTGGCAAGGACAAACTAATCATATGGATAGTCAGCTCATCAATTTGTCCACTAAGTGAACCTGGATGCAGGAAGCATACATATTTGCCTCTATTACTTATTATCTGAGAGATCTTTGTCAGGACACGTGACCTTTATAAGTCTCTATTCCTTAAGTATAAAAAAAGGAATTACAATAATAATAACAGCTAAATTTGCAGGACGTTAGCCATATGCCGGGCACTATTCTAAGTGTTTTACATGTAGTAACATATACATAGATCCTCCTAAATAACTTTATAAGGTAGATTATGCAGAGGAGAAACTGAAGCTCTAAGAGGTAGAGTAACTGAAAATAAGCGAGAGCAGTGCATACATCCTGGCAGCCTGGTTCCAAAGCCCAGGCTTCTTAAATATCTGCCTTGTCTACTTCTGGGTGTGAGAAACAAACTAGATGATATATGTGTCCTTTTTAAACAACAGAGCACTGCAGCCAAAACGATAGTCAATGCAATGGCTATAATAATAACCTATGATCTATATTAGGCAATGTAGTATTACAACCCCAAAAAGCCATACAGTACTTAACACTGAACAATCTGAAAGATATGGAGGGGAGATGAGAACTAAAACTGTCCAGAAAGAAAAAAGGAATTCTGGTAATTTATGGATAATGAAGGCATTGGTTACATTTTTTTTTTTTTCCAAATATATAAAGTATGTTAGCACAAAGAATGACCAAATGATCTTTTTTTCCATTCAGGAGGATTTGAGTCCCAAATCCAACAGTAAGGACAACAAAGAAAATTGTAGAATATCTGTTCTGCAGGCTCTTTTAGGTAAGATATATATTTATCTAGAAGGTTTCAGAGAGCTCCTGCATAGAGTAATATTGAAGATTCCTCTGGGCCCTAAAGCCCTATTACAATTATGTTTGTGAGAGACCGGAAATCACATTCCTAATCACATTCCAAGCTCTACCAGGGAAATTAAAAATGGCCCAGTCTCTCAGTGGACAATTAGTCAACGAAATAATTTACTGCCAGTCAGAACTTTGCGTTTGTGATTTGGAGCTGAAGTAGATTTTTGTGGAGGGAAGGTCTGAGGTATTAGGGGCAGTGCTGACTGAGAGAATAATAGCTTATTATTGCCCATTGAGAACAGAAGAAAAAGGCTGCAAGGGTTTAATTAGGGTCCAGCTGTGCCCCCAGCTCTCCTTCAACCTCAGAAAGCAAAAGTGGATTTGTTATATTAATAATAGTAATAGCAATAAACATTCTTGAGTTCTTACTATGGCCGGAAACTTTCCTGAGCACTTTACATGGATTGATTTCTCAGAATTACGCTATCACGGATATACTATCAGCACTATTTTATAAATGGGGAAACTGAAGCACAAGCAATTAAGTAACCTGCCCAATGTCATAAAGCTAGTAAGTGACCCAGTCAAGATTTGAACTCAGGATGTCTGAATTGTGGAGCCTACACTTTCGACAGCCACTTTTGGAATACAAGCTTTAGAGGAGGAACGACCCAAAAAGCTCTTATTCAGGAACTCGATAGATTTGGGAAATTGTTAGCTGGGCATATTTATGTGGAGAAGAGAAAATGTGAGCTGACCTAAAATCCAAAGCCCCCAGCTGGTGCCTCAAAGAGTGTGGTAAATACGGCCCCTTTGTGCCTATGTCCTGAAACACTTAGAAAACTGCATGCTTCTGAAAGTCAGCCTTAAGTTTTAAAAAGTAATCTGGAACTCAGGTTTTTTTTTTACTAAATAATGTCAAATATCCTCTCAGTGAAAATGTAACAAAAGCATAGAAAAACAAAGACCAGATTTCAGAGCGGTACCAAGCAAAGAAGGAGCAAGGACTGGCAAAAGGCAGAAAGGAATATGGCAGGTCTTAGGAGTCCTGAAAAAGGGAGCCTATAACGTTTTTTAACAAATCAGATTTAAGTATTAAATCTAGGACCAGCTGTGACAAATTTACTTTTCATAAGAGAGGCAAGATAAGGGCCAGGTAGAGCTCCAATGATGAGCTTGTTCTAACTGACCATTTCGCCCATTCACGGATGTCCGATGTACTAAAAAGCAAATCAGCCAAGCCTCTTTTAGGCAGAGCAGTGGCCCAGGAGCACTTATAAACTCCTTCCAGTCAGACTCAGGAACCTCTAGGGGGTTCCTGCGTGTGGGGAATGATGCACCTTTCATGGCACACTCTTTATATAGAGCTGGTCTTCCTCAATCTTTCCATTTTAAAACCCAAAACATGGTTTATCAACAGATTTTTCTGAAAGTAACAGCCACCAGAAACTATAATATATTTTTGATAAAAGAAAATCTTGCTAATAGTGCAAGTTACTGGTCTAAGAACTATTAAGCGATTTGTCAACAAAATGGGAAGAGAAAGTGTAAGGTTATCTATCCTACACATATATAAATAAATAAATTGTCATGATGATATTTTATCATCTTTAAAACCTCCTATTGCTACTGTTGATAAAGGAGAAAAGCACACAGTAAATTATATTTCCTTTTTATCTCTTCTAAACATTCATCAATGAATCCAGACTTATCTAAAATATTCTTCTCTTGGTCCCATTTAGTTCCAACTAGATTCCTTCCTTTTCCAATCATGAAAACTTGCTTTTTCAATAACAAAAATTTATCAATTTGTGAAAACATCTTGACAGGCCCACAGTTTTAAAAAAGCAGCATTCTAGCTATCTCCAAATGTATTCATATTTTTAAAATGTATTTTAATGAGAAAGCAATCCCCAGGAGCAATGAAATGTATAATTAGAAAGCAATGATGTTTTGGGCTGCAATTATAGCCATGATTAAATATGTAAGCCTGTGGCAGAATTAGAAATGATCATTTCTTTTTCTAAATTTCCCTAAACCAAGTTTTCCAAATCCATGGTGAAAGCATGTGCCACCCTTTTTCTACACAACCCCTCTCACCTCAGGAGACTTCCTGAACAGCTATGAGAGAGATTGCAGGAAGGCAGCACATCACAGAATTCATGCTCTTAAACTAAACTGGCTTTCCATCTTGCTATGCTGCTTCTGTGGTTGGGCTTGATGAGTGTCTTGCAGCCTGGACTCCGAGGGACAGAGTAACCAGTGTGTAAAGAGAGAACAGATGCCCAGTGAGAGAATCCAGATTCTTCGCATAGAGGCTACTTTGTCACCTCAGTCGACATAGCAATGCTATGTGGCTTGTGCATGGCTCTTTGTGGCTATGAGTAGGAATGTTCAAGTTTATTTATTTATACATTTATTTTTGGATATGGATTTCTGGAGGGTTGGGATGTTTGAAACAGGAACTTTTAAAATAAAATTTCAGTTACTCTCTGTGCAACATGAACAGTATGAATAGTTTGAAAACTTGAATTCATTTTCCTGTTGCTGTGACTTTTCAGTTAAAATAAACAAGAAACTATCAACAGGGCTAGAAATGGAGAGGACCTCATTCATTCAAAATTTTATAACAAGTGTATTGTGACCGGAATTTGAAACCATTTTTAAAAGCATCTATTCAAAAAATTAATATTTCAAGTCCTGAAATTTATTTTCTCACAAAGAATACAGATATGATTTAGAGATCACTTAACTCTTCATTAAAGTTGGTCTTGAAAAATTGATGCCAGCCATTATTATCTCTTGATGCACTTAAGTAATCAAAGGGCAATTCTTTAAAATGTTATCCAATTCAGACTACCTATTATTCATTACCAATTTCTTGACCTCATCCTGCCATAGAAAACACTTACCTGGGAGACCTGTAGCTCCGGGCAAACCTTTGGGACCTCTTCCTGGTGGGCCACGTTCCCCCCTTTCTCCCAAGTCACCTGCATTTCATTAGAGAAGTGTTATTTTTCTATATATATTTATATATCTATATATTTTATATATCTGTAAAAATAAAATATTGCACTTTTTAAACTGTATTTTTTAAGCAAAGCCAAAACTCAGAAACCAAATGGTCATGAAGTTGCCACAAACTAGATCGTAGTACGTAGCAAGGCAAAAATGTTATTATAATAGATTGGGGGAGAGGATCAAATGTTCATATCCATAGACGCTAAAAAGACATTTGAAAGAATTGAACATGCATTCTTGATACAACAGTCAATAAAATAAGAATCGATGACTACCCTCTTCACATTAAAAATAAATAAATAAATAAATACAATCTCAACCCAAAAACTAGCATGATGCTTAATAGGAAACACAATAAGCAGTTCCACTTTATCACTAATATTTATCATTTCATTTGAGGAGTTAAAATTACCTGTATTTTCAGGTGCTAGAAGTATATATTTTAAGCCCTAGAAAATCAACTCAAAATCTACAAACAATTTATTAAAGAATTCAGTAAAGAATCAAGGCACAAGATTAATATATGAAAATCAATAATTTTCAAATATACAAAAAAAGTAATAAGATATAGTGAAAAAGATCCCATTTATAATAGCAATTAAAACATAAAATAACTAGGGATAAATTTAATCAGAAATATGCAAATCTATCATGAAAAAACCAACATTTCTAAAGGATACAAAGAGATTTGAAAAATGTTCTTAGATGGAATGACATCATCATCTAAAGTAGTGATTTCTTTCTAAGTTGATTTTTCATCATGATCCCAATAAAAATACAGATTATTTTAAACCAGAGAGGTGATTCTGAAGTTTGTGTAGAAAAACACATAAGACAGAATAACCACAAAAACTCCAAAAAGAAAAGCAACTTAGATGGAATTAATCCTACCAAATATTAAACCAATTAAAATGTTGTGGTCCTGATATGTGAATAGACCAGTGAAACAGAATG
This sequence comes from Pteropus alecto, assembly GCF_000325575.1. Lineage (NCBI taxonomy): Eukaryota > Metazoa > Chordata > Mammalia > Chiroptera > Pteropodidae > Pteropus > Pteropus alecto. The sequence goes on along the minus strand of NW_006494614.1, from coordinate 23,018,938 downwards.
GAAAGTCTAAAAACAGGCCCACATACGTGCAGGAATTCGGTTTGTAATAAAGATGGCATGTTAAAGTGGGAAAAAGTTGAATATATTTAATAAATAGTGTTGGAAAAGTGGGTAGACAACTGGAAATTTTTTTAAAAGTCAGATCTATTCCTCATACCACAATCCAGGATAAATTACAAATTTATCAAATATTTTAAATAAAATTTAAGAACCAGAAGAAAACAAAGGAGAATTATTTTATAAGCTCAGATTTGAGTTGGCCTTTTCATTATGATCCAAAATATGAAAAGTTCCTAAAGTCAGTACAAAAAGGCCAACAACACAATAAAAAATAAGCAGAATACATGAGCAAGAAGTCAGTAGAAGAAAAAAAGTCAGTAAAAGGAAATAAAAATGGCTTAAATATATGAAAAATTCCCCAACTTCACTCTCATAACAAAATCAGTGTAAATTTAGAATAACAAGAATACTATTTAACCTATAAGATTAGCAAAAATTCCAAAGCTTAATTAAACATATGCTAACAAGTCTGTGGAAAAATACACTATTGCACATTGGCGATAAGACTGTAACTTGGAGGGTAATTTGACAGTAACTATCAAAATTATCAATGAAAGTACCATTTTACACAGCAATTCACTTCTAAGAATTTATCCTGAAGATATAAAGCTCATGCTGACATTTGTACAAAAATGAAATATATGCAGTATTGTTCGCTGCAGCCTTGTTGTAATGGCAGAAGACTGAAAATAATATGACTATCCATTAAATGGTTAAATATATAATGGTACTTCCATGGAATGGAATACTTTGCAGCTGTGAAGAAGAATCAGGAAGCTCTTTGAAATTATCTCTATGACATATTGTTAAATGAAAAAAGCAAGGTCAAGACCACTTACTAA
>NW_006494614.1:23014044-23018001 GCF_000325575.1 Pteropus alecto | reverse complement strand
TCATGGATCCTTGCAGATCATTGTTAGTAAGGATATGTAAGAAATTAACAAGAGTGATTACCTAATGGGAATAATAAAGGAAACTAGGCAGATGGGAGACAGGGCTGGCAGAGAAACTCTTTACTAAATATCTTCTTATACATTTTTAAATTCCTGAACAATGTAAATTTAATATTACCAAAAATAATGACTTTCTAAAATTTAAAATGCGGTGTCAAAAGTGCCTACATTTCACTACGGAGCCATTATTTATAGGGAATATGCTTTGGATTGCAGCCAACCATGTGTATTTGCAAGACCGTTGATTAAATTTAGGGATTCAGCAGTCCCAGAACAAAACTACATTAATTATCCTGGCCCCTGCTGAGGCCAAACCCAGAGACTTGGCCTCATTAACAAAGTGCTCTAATACCTTAGTTAACTGGTCCTAAGTGACTGCTAGTGCTCCTAGTGGAAGGCATTATTCTCCTATCCTATTAGTATAGTATTATATTATTTTCTACACTTTTAGAAAATGCAGTGGTATTTTGTAATAAATTCTATACACAATCATTTTCCCCAAACATCTGTATCAGCCCAACTTCATCCAATAATGAATTGTTATAGTTTTAAAAACAAAGGCATATACACAACAAAAATAGAAAGCATATCTGTACAACCATTGACAAATTAGTCAAATAGTCAAAAATCTCTGATTATGAAGGAATGTTTAAATAGTTATCATACTCTAACTGTGAATGTCTTTATATAAATATTTTTATGATGAAATCAGCTACATTTTCAAAACAGTTTAAATTTATATAAATATTAAGGATATAGAGCTCAGGATAACTCATATTCACATACACCAAGTTCTTTCATACTCATCACCATATGGTCTTATTAGGAAGATATGACAATTGGCATTTTAAAAAGTAACAGCTTAAGCATTCTTGTTAACGTAGCAATTTAAATGTCATATCACTGTAATTCTGGAGACTGGCAATGAGAAGAATCTTTAAATATGCCATATTTTTTGAAGATATGAGATGATTATAAATTAAAATGCAACTTTCACATGGATAGTGAAAGTTAAACACATTCCACATGGAGCCATGCCAACTCTAAAATGTTGCTTGCAAAGAATAAGACCACTATCTTAGTCGTGATGCTGTAGTTTATCAGTCACAGAAAAACAAACTTTAGATGGGATCCAAGACAGAGCCACACTGCACACTGCTGCTCCACAGCAAACCGTGTGTGCAGCTTGGTTCTGTTTGTCACCAGGTTTAATCCACTCCTTCAAACAGTGGTCATGCCTTCTTTTGAAATGTTCAAAAAGCAGCTCAAGGAACTAAAGTTCCACCTTTTTTAGCCTATCGTGTCAGAAAGTACATATAAAGAGCTTATGAAATCAGTTTTAGACAAGGTATGAAGAAAAATACACAGTTTAAGTAGAAAAACAGCTCATTTTAAATAGAGTAGCTAAAACTAGAATTCTCATTGCTCCATAGTTGCTATTTACTTCATTTTTCTGAAAGCTATAACTGATGGTCCATCTTCATGTGAGCAGATTAATATTTTTAAAAAGTGTTAGTCACAGTTATGACTGTACTTTTTCAATCCTTCATTTACATATTGGCATGTCTGTCTGACTCACACAAAAATATCCAAAAATATATGCAGCCTTACTCATAAGAACTTAAAATTAATCCATGGCATGAACATTGAAAAATGATATTTATGACACAAAAGACCGACTTAATACTAAACAAAGAGAACGTAAGGCCAGTTTGATATCTCTCATGTTTCTGCTCGAGTATACACATAAAATGTACATAAGGCATGGGCCTCTGCCCTAACACGTTTGTGTAATATTGTATAAAACATGATGAAAAACAAAAAAAATTATAAATATGATTTTAGCTCTATGATTTGAAGCATATTTCTACTAGTTCTTATTTAAAATGTTCCACTGTGTTTTTCAGAGTGATTTTTTAGGAAGGAAACAATGATTTGATTAAGACATATTCTGTACTGTTAAAAGCTTTAGTAAAACATATTTCTTTGTTATTTATGTGGCAATTTCTTTAGAAAAAGGTTCTCAAAGTAACTATATAGCAGAGCAAGATTCATACCATTCCTTCTTTATTAAGCATGGGAAAAAAGGCAATAGGTGACAATGAAATACATCCCCTCTAACTGGCTGAACATTCATGTCTCAAACGGTGAAGTGTTTATTCTCAGGGAGAATTTCATCTGTAGCTAGTAGAACACTATATGTTTTCTACTCAATACTACTGTTAATGTATGTAGTGGGACAAGAAAGGTCAAGTCCAGTTACCTAGAATCATACATTTCCAAATGTGTGACAGTGTAGGTTGATGAAGAGAATTTGATTACTCCTTTTTGCACACACTCCAAATTTTAACAAGTAAAACTAAGAGAAGATGCTGCTTTAAAGGAATCCAGTCACAATGAAGGGATGGAGAGGACTGCGAGAGAAAGTCTTTTAGAAAAAAGAACTGTCTCACTTCTAGATTATAGACTAAGTCATAACTACTGAAGAAAAATTAGGGGAAAATCCCTTATATGATTAAGCTATGCTTGACGATGGACACAGTAGCAGAGACATTTTCCAGGTTTCAAATATAGAAATATACTTTTCTTCTCCTCAAAATTAGGTTCTTCTGCTGAAGCCAAACCCCACTCGACCCAGCCACAATTCAATGCTGCTAAGAGCTTCTCGGAAAGTTTCCTGAACATTTCACCTTTGTTCGCAGTGGTTCTCAGCCCTGGTTGCACATTAAGATTTTAATGGGGTATATTTTTAAATCCCAATGCCCAGACCAATTAAATCAGAATCTCTGGGAATGGGACCCAGACATGAGTCATTTTTAAAGCTCCTCAGGTGATTCCAGTGTGCAGCCCAGGCTGAGAAATGCAGCCTTAAGCAGACTCTCCTAGCGTTTCAAGTCACAGAGACATTTTCACTTCTTAAAGGAATAAGGTGGGACTTCAGGAGAGTTCTGCTACTAACTCAAACAAAGTTAATTTAAGCTCTGCCCAAATATGAAGACTTCCCTTTAGCCAAACACCATAGGACTGTGATTTCTATAGTCCCTACAAGGTGTCCCTTTTCCATAGGAAAATGGTAACTGCTCTACAGGAGTGCATTTAGCTGCATCAGCATCCCTTGGAGGCTTGTTAGAAAACAGACTGCGTGGCCCCACCTCCAGAGCGTCTAATCAGTGAGTTGGGGGTAAACTGGATAATTTGCATTCCTAACAAGGTCCCTGGTGATGCTAATGATCCAAAGTGAATTCGTAATAGCTGAGGAGTCATCCTTGGTCTCTGGCACCACAGAGCTAACCAAGTCGACAACTGCCCAAGGCAGTGGAGTTTCTTAGAAATGGTTTACAGAGTGAATGGGGACTAATCATAGAGAAAGCACGACAGCATGACTTCCTATACTTCTAGCTGCAAGCAGGACAAAAATGAATGGCTATGTGATTTTCTCAGAGAAAATATCCAAGTTCTTTAAGATGAACTTTGAGTTCTCAACATATTTGATTTTGTCCAGCCTCTGAAAGCTTTGCTATTGTGTCAGGCTTACAAGGGGCCCCAATTAGAGCTCATTTATTAACATTCACATGCCAAAAAATATAATTAACTAAATTATTCCGGCTGAGGGTGTAGTTTGTCAAATGCATCAGCAATTCATGTACAGATCCAAAAGGGCAGCTTACTTGCCCTCTGACCATCCACACCTTAATATTTAATCCTAATTGGAGCACCACCATTTAAAAAAACAAACGTCCCTGTCTTATTTTTGATGCCACGCCTCTCTGAAGTTCCTCAGAGAGCTGTCAGTCACTCATAATGATATAGAAACTCTTCACGTTTAGTCCTCTCCAGGGCACACACACACCCAGCTGACATATTTACTCACCTCAGGTAGCAAAAGCCATTTAAGGC
>NW_006494614.1:22998241-23014000 GCF_000325575.1 Pteropus alecto | reverse complement strand
TTATATTCCCACAACTTTTTTTTTTTTTTTTTGCAAAATCCTGGATGCAAGGACTTAACATGCTTTAAAAAAGGAGAAGAAATAAACTCTCATACTCTCTCACAAGTTAAAAAAAATAATAAAGTTAGACTACTTCAAAGCTGAAAAAAATCCATCAAAACTAATATCCAATGCCACTTTTTAGAATAAAGGGGGAGGCAGCTTCAACACATGATGTAATTTTTTTATGTCCTACTAACAATTTTCGTTCATTTAAGTAACAGACACAAATATTCTAAGGCTGCTTGTCATCTCAGAAGAGCTCTACAATGATTTTAAGGTCTCAAAAAAATAAATAAACAGCTAAATTATCTTTTATGAGGTCTTATGAAGTTTATTTTGAACCGCGATTAAGGCACAGTATAATTGACAAAGATCAGTGCTAAAAGTCAAGGGACCTTAATGCTAGTATTTAGTCTACCGTTATCATATAGCAAGGTTAAGAGAATATTAAATGGTAGTTTTCTAATCTTCGCCACTACCACTGTAAAAGAGAATAATACATCTTATTTCACAAGATAGGTGGAGCTCGGTAGGACATGTGAACACATCTGAAAATGGACAGTGTGTGTTCCTTGGTTCCACCTGGACAAAATAGCTTACCTTTAGGCCCCCTCAAACCAAGAGCACCAGGGGGGCCTTTAATGCCTGGGAGGCCACGAAGTCCCATCTGGCCTGGGAAACCATTTTCTCCAGGGGGTCCTGGGGGACCAGGGGGTCCAGGCCTTCCGGGAAGGCCAGAAGCTCCCGACTCTGGACGCTTGAGACTGGCAGCCATCTCAGCAAAATGTTCTAAAAGAAAATAAACAAAACGACCCAGAAAAGTAAGAAATATGAAAGTGATTCAAATGAAAAGAGCAGTATGTCAAGTGCCTGTTTTCTAAATGTGTCATTAGAACTTCAAAATTGGTGGTGAGAAATGAATAAAGTTGGATCATTTTTCCATGGGCTCTCTGCCAAGACTCTTCACTAGGGCTGTTCGTTCAGCTCTCCCTGGATATATTTGGCCCTGCTGTTTTGAGAAAATGGGATAGGGATAAAAACCTTGAACTGCAAGGCTTTGGTGTGAGTGTGTTCTAAATAAATGAGTGTGTCACATGAATCCTGACTTGTTATCTGGAAACCCAGGATGGGAAGAAAATGAGTGTCTTAACATAGGTAGAGGTGGATGTCCAGAAGCTTTTTAAAAGCCAAAGACATTGTCCAGAATTAGTATTGAGACACCATTTGAGACCTAGCCTCATATTTTTACTTCAAAGATACTAAGTAACCTGAAGAATCCTGAGAAGTCATGACTTCTTATGAATTCTTCTTCTCAAATTTTTTTCCATGCTTGGAACAGACAACAGACATTTTAAAAAACCTGCTTCTTGGGAAGGGTCATAGTCTGTCTTAAAAATTAATAAGTGTGGGCTTTTTCAGGAACCATTAAATAGATTAAGAATCATCCACTAAAACCATGGAGAATGAGAAAACTTTTCCATTAAAATACTCTCCAGGAAATATTCTAGTGTAATGTTGTTTAAAGCTTTAGGGTGTGAAAGAGTATATGAATTGGAAACACAATTCTAACCAGCATTTTAAAATTGTTTCAATGCGAGTATTCTAAGTTCATCTTATATAAGTAGGAGCATAAAATCACAATTTTCTAGATATGTGAAGTTTAAAATTGAAATATCCTTTTAAGATAAAATATCTGCAATGAAGGGACATACTGGTTTTCAAATATAGAAATGACAGTTTCATTCAGAAAATTCTACAAGTCTGCAACACAAATTAGACTATCTCATGAGCATACAAAGAAGAGTATTTCTTTTCTGACAGAATTGGTTCCAACCAGAATGTGATAATGACCTGGTAGAAGGCCCCGGTGTTACGGGACCTCTTCAGTTACATCTTCATTTTCAGTGTGGTTCCAGAACTAGACCAATTCTGAAACAGCTATAACAAATAGGAATCTTTATAGCTACAGATAAGTTTAAAGGTTAACAAATATGAAAATAAATCATCATTTTGGTAAAATACTGGTTATTGATTTTCTACATAGATGGTACATGAGTAGTCATAATGTCCTTACGCTTCTCATGGGCATGGAGTCTCTCAATCACTTCTCATAGAATCTACAGAGAGAACAGTTTCGGGCTGGGTACTCACTAGGTGGCAGGGCATTGAAGAGGAGAAAGGTGCTTGTGAATTGTTCTGAAGGAAAAAAAAGTGTGTGTGCGTGTGTGTGTGTGTGCGCGTGTGTGTGTGCTTTCTCATAAATTAACACCCTTGGCAAAAAAAAAAAAAAGTCCAAGCTAATCTAGGAAGGTAATATTTTCCTTTTTCTTTGAAGCTATAAGTGATTGTGATGGCTATAAATTAGATAAAACAGAAGTGACATTAATATTATTCAAAATTTGCCTCCTTTAAAGCACACAAAAAGTCAAGCCGTTACAATTTATTTACCTTGCATGACTCTCATGCAAACCTGCTTAATGTGCTGATCTGTTGGTGCTCTACCCTGGGACCAAAAAGAAAAAAGACAGGTTATACACAGAACCTACACAGTTAAATGGTAAACGGACAGACTTGGCAAGAAACCAGGTGGCTGGATTTACAACAGGAGACCTTGCCTGCACTGCTACAAAGCTGACGTCTGGTCTAGCCTGGCTGCCCCACCCCTTATGCTGTGAGATGGAAGGAAAGAGGGAAACCACGGGGACTGCCCACCACTCACTGGAGGGCCTTGGATACCAGGCAGGCCAGTGGCACCCTGTTCTCCCTGCACGCCTCGTGGTCCAGGTGGTCCTCTTGGTCCTTCCATTCCAGGAAGCCCCCGACTTCCTTCAGGCCCCCTCAAGCCAGGCTCCCCAGGGTTACCCACCTAGAACAAAATGGCACACTATCGAACCAGGACTAAACAGAAGTAATGTGTCTACTTAATATTAATGCAATATAAATACACAAAATTTGAGGTTTACTACATTTTATTTCCTAAGAGGTATTTGTTTACAGATTACACATCCTCAACAAAAAGACACATAATACTGCCCAACAACTCACCTCTTAGGTTCAACTAAACTTTTAAAGAATCTTTCTTTTTGGTAAAAAATATTTTCAAAATGTTAATTGAAATAATAAATTTTTAAAAACACATTCTTCCTACTTTAAGCTATTTCCTAAGAGCGAGTTAGTTTTCAATAAGGCTTGTTAACTTTTTCTGACCACAAAAAGGCCACTGAGTGTTTACAAGACATGTTACTTTGTATATCATTAATACAGAAAGCATAAAGTAAAGATATTTCAAGAACATAAGTTATTTAGCTTTTATAACATTCTTTGGAGAATTTAAAGATGTCAGATGTACCTAGGAACTAAATTAATACATTTAAAATGCCACATTTAAAATGTTGCACTTAAAATCAATACATTTAAAATACTCGAACAAAAAGAGTAAGTCCACAATTTAAGTATTGAGGAAGTTAAAAATGTAAATATTAAAAAGTTAGAAATAAACCAACTATTTCATTAGCATAAGAGCATAGATTTTCTTTCTGAAAGCAGACCACTAACAACATTTAAAAGAATCCTTGTGTACAATAACTGCTTAAAAAAATCAAAGATTAAATTAATTCACTTTTTGTTAAACTACCTCTGGTGGCATTTGTGGCATAGTAGTTGCAATGTACTGTTGTTTATAGAATAAGAATGAGACGATAACACGAGACAGCAAGGGAATGCTAGTGTTGAAGATATGAATGTTCATAAAGCAATTTAATCCTGCTTCTTTTTCATGTGCATCATTTATCTAGAAAGAGCTAACTTTCAAACATTCAAATGTTTTAAACTGAACGGAAGAAGGCGATGAAGCAATGCTTTCACTAGACACATCTAAAGAAAGCTCAGCAAATGTGCTTTTTCAATCCCTTTATGCAAAAAAAAAAAAAAAATCGACATTCATCTAAGTCAACCTGTCAAAATTGCTCCTATAGAGAAGTTATGGCTTAAAAGACTTCCTGAAAGAGCGTCAACTGGGAGAGCTAAGGATGTGCTGCAGAAGGCTGGGGAATTGTCAGGTGACTAGAGTGCAAAGCTTTAAAAGCTTCTAAAACAACTCAGAGGAGAAGCCAAAATGAATTCAGAAATACACTAAAGAACAGACAGAAAACAAAGGAGACCAAATCAGAGTGGATTATCAGGCTGGCAATGTCTGAAATATTGCTAGAACAAGGGACAAGAAATTTTCGATCAAGTGATCAAGGAACAACATGACGAGGAGAACATGAAGACCCTGGATCTTTGGGGAAATTTTTCTCAGTTGAGGCACAGTATACTGAAGTAGAAATGCACTGCATCTACTTATCAAGTCTGTCTATGCTGAAATCACTGAGGACAGTGAAAGTCTTCCTGTTGGTAACTATTTCCCTTGATTCTAGGACAGTACACTTCGGTATTTCATCGGTATTACCTGGGTCATGTCAGAAAAGACAGGGGTAGGAAGGTAGGCGATAAGTCAAGAGCTAATTCATAGTATTATATCCAAATTTAAAGGAAATGGACTTATTTTGAGTGCTGCACTGTTCATTCATTTTTTTCTTTTATAGATTGAATGCTTACCATTGAACATTACTATTTCAAGACCGTGAAGTAGCATTTTTGTTGCCAAATTCTATCAAGATTTACTCTACATTTTTCTCAATCCTAAAGGGTTTCTGTAAAGTATTCCTAGGCATAAAGATGTTACTTGAAGCTTGAGACTGTGACATGGTGTTTAGAGATGGTATTTAAGTAGATAAGTTAATACAAGTCAATAAGTTCCACCTTAGTGGTATGTAAAGAGCCCAGGGCTGGGTACTATAACTAAATCTGGTGAGGCCTCCTGGAGAAAGTGGAGCTGAAGATGAAGCTAAATGATTGAATAGGAGGTAGCTATTTTAAGGAAAGAGAAAGGCTGCACCAGGTTAAGAGAATAACATGAGACATTACACAGCATGCCATGTAAAAAGAACTGCAAACAGATGAAGTTCCAGACACGTGAGAAGATGAGGTTGGCAAGGCAGAGAATACTTCATTGAAAGCTATGTATATCGTGCTTAGAGTCTGATTTTATTCCATAAAATGCTATTCTTGAAGGATTTAAAGCAGAGAAAGGATAAATAGTGGGTTTTATCTTTCTATCCAGATTACCTTGGATGCTGTGAGGATAACATGTTGGACAGGGACAGAGAGGAGTAGGGGAGATTCCAGAAATAGGAAAGATTAACTGGAAGATGGTGATTAGTGACATTAGTGAGATTGAGATCTGAACTTCATTTTTTCTCCTTTATACTAAGTTTCTCATTTCATCAAATGTACATTCCTTTCAAATTGAAATCATCCCGGGCTTGCAACTAATTGGTTCTATAATTCTAAATTCATCTAATCTCTAAAGACGTCAATTTAGTCTCTGCAAAATGACAAATTGAATGAGATAACCATTTTCTAGCTCTAATAATTCTCTATTTTCTTATGCATTACACTTCTATATTACTCTCCCAAACAGAGCACACAGGAGATTAAGAAAATTACAGAAATATTTGCCAACAAATTGTACAACTGCCAGCAAAACTCAATTATACTTTCATCACCACAAAGCACAAGTCAGTTCTTTAAAAATGACCCATTTGTGGAAGAAATTGCCACATTATATACTCATTGAGTCACTTATACTATGAAAAAAAAAAATCCCTTTAGAATGTTTAGTTCAACAAGCAGATCCATTTATACTATTGTGTGTTTTTTTCTTTGGATTAATCCATTGCTTAAAAAATAAATTTAGACATTCATTTCCTTGAAGGTAAGTCCTTTAAGAATTGAATTATACAGAATGATTTCATAAAGCAGAACACTGAATTTTCTGCAACTTTATTGATATTTTTATTTTTTTATACCATTACTGTTCATTATACTTACAGTTCCCTTTTGGCCAGGTAATCCTATATCTCCCTAAATCAATAAAACAAAATTATGTTAGAACAATGTATTCACCTTTGATAGTTTCCTAGAAACATGTAACATGTTAATGTGCTGCTGAAATCTATAGAAAACCGTGAACAGATGAAACAAAACCATGACACCACAGAAAACATTAGACTCAAAATCTGGATTCTAGTCCCTATTTTGCTACTTAACTTTACGATCCTATGTAAGCTGTATAAGCTTCCAGCAGTTCACTAACTTATCTGTGAAACAGCAGGGTTGAATCAGAGCTCTCCAAGACTCTATCCAGATCTAAAGTACTGAGCATCGAGAATTAACGTGTAAGTCGAAAGATATTAAACTAGCATTCTGTTATTAAACATAATAGACATTTAAACCTGATGACTTTATTTTTGAAACTCTAAAAATATTTTGAAACTCTAAAAATATTTTTAAGATCTTCCCAAAGTCTATCAAGCCAAATATTCATGCTTTTATGCTTAAAAAAAAAAAACCTTGAAAATCTCCCACCACTAATTCTAGATATGAATTCAGCTCATGTTTAGCACATCAATTCATTTCCACTACAAAACAGAATGATTTAAAACATCCTCTTAGCCCATCAAATAAACAATTTTAACAAAAAAATATGATTAAAATGATTCTTTTTGGAATTAAATAGGAAGATTTGCCTAATTCGGATGTTATACTAACTCTAAATCCTGAAAATCTGAATAAAATAACATCATCAGAATTTTTTCCTGCACTAAAAGTTCTCTGAAACTAATTTAGGAGAAATCTGTTACACTTCCCCCACCCCAAAGGACCAAATATAAGTTTCCACATTAGGTCATGTTAGATTATGCAAACCATAATGATGAGCCAGCAGATCTAGTAGTCCTGGCAGTAAAGATAATTTGTTCTTGTTCTTATTGTCTTCCTTGAGATTTAGCAGCAGCATTCTCTGGAGATGGGGGTTACTTCCTTGGAGGGTTTTAGATTAGAGAGATTGCCTATGGTCACACTTGTAAGCCACAGCTAACTATAGTAAAACTGATTTTGTTTCCAGGATGGGCACTAGATATTCTATAGTCATATAAGAATCACCATAAATGTCTAGATATAAAGCCACAGAGAATTCACCAGCTCTAAGGGAATATTTTGTTCCCCAAAAGTTTAAGGCTAGGTCTGTCACTTTGGGGATGTTTCCTCTTTGCTTTACTTGATCTTGGCTGCAGTCTTGGAGAGTCATTTGTTAGCTCATATAAGAAACATCTTAACCTTTAAAGAAGGCAGCAAAGATAACATTGTAAGAGAAAAGAAAAAATATATATGTTCTAATACAGTTTGAAATAAGTAAATCTACATCATTAACCAGGAAAAACAGTGTCTTACAAGTTCACCCCTTTCTCCTGCTTCACCTTCTTCACCAGAGGCACCCTAAAAATTAATATTAAAAGTCACATTTTTAACATCATAGCCCTTGGCTCAGTTTTATTTATTTATTTTTTTATTAAATGTATTGAGGTGACATTGGTTAATAAAATTATATAGGTTTCAAGTAATACGTTATATGTACATTGCATTGTAATTGACAGTTCAGAAATAAACCCCCATATATATGGGTAAATAATCTTTAACAAAGGAGCCAAAAATATACAATAAAGGAAAGCCTTGGCTCAATTTTCAGCGGTCAACATTGGTAAGCATTCATAAGTGCCCACAGTGCTCCCAGGATTATGCAGATATACAAAATGCTCTCAGTGGCTTTCCAATCTAGCTGTCAGTGGCTAGCCCAAATCCAAAAATGGCCTAGAGAAAAGCCAGAAGGTGAGGCTGAGTTTCTGCTAAAGGTAGGATTACTGACTGTATCCACAATTTTATAATAGGTAATCTTTGGAAACGGGCTCTTACAGTATAAAAAGAAATCCAAAGAAAGGACTGACCCTAATTCATATGCATACTTTATTTGCTAAGGTCTTGATAAAGAAAAACTTAAAATATTACGATACGTCTGTGGAAGCCTTCATCAGAGTAAACCAGTTTGGTGAATGAAGGAGTCAGGCTCACCCTTTTCAAAAGAAAAACAATGTGTAGTTCTGGAGGCAGAGCCGTCATTAGCCATTAGCTCCAGTTTATTAAAACAGTAGATAAGGCTACAGACAAAAATAAGCTCCAGGTTTCATTCAATATGAAGCACATTAAGAAAAATGTACTAGCCTCCAACGTTTTAATCACACCCATAAACCAGCTGGTGCTCCCTGCTGGTGAAGCACATCAATGCACATTAAACACTGCATTTCATACTAGTCAAATAAGACCTACCTGTTCACCTTTTGGACCAGATTCACCGACTACACCCTGTAATTAATAAAATATAATAATCTTTCAGTATTTTAAGATTTTTATCTATATAATTTCAAATAAACCAACCTCCTTTATTGGACCGGTAGGTAAGCACAAACACAAATAATGTGACAGAAGAGAATATCCCCCTCTCCTCACCACCTAACAAGAGTCAGGTAGGACCTGGAGAAACTGACAATTGTTCAACTCGAGGTATTGGACAACCTGGGCATTCTTTGATCACATCCTGTCAAAATCGACTAGTAGGAATGTAAATTTAGAACTCAATAGAAAGTGATTACACTGATTTTTTTTTCACTTTCTCAGATTTTTTTCTCCTGATAAATTATCATATTAATAGCTTTTTTAAAAAAATCTTAATCTCAGCTTCCAGTAATTTCAAATACTTTTGTTGATAGCTTTTTCTAATATATTTTAGAAAGTTTAGAATTTTCTAAAAGAAAGGCCAAAAAGAAAGTTGATTTAACAAAATAGTATAAATCCCTGCCAAATAAGGGACTTTCTGGAGGGCTAGGTTTCTTACCCTGTCACCTTTCATTCCAGGAAGTCCAGGGGGGCCAGGCAAGCCAGGGAGGCCAGGGCTACCAAGAGAACCCTGAAAAGCAAACACAAACTTCCCAGAATCACTATTTCTGCAACAATGAAAGCATACAAGCCAGACAAGCTTGGGTGTGTTGACTCCCATGTAAAATAAATGTACTGTGGTTGGTTTAACTCTGTTCCTGAAATTTGCGTCTCTCCTATATGCTTAGGAGACGAGAGACCAGTTCCCCCACCCCCTGTCCCGCCTCTGAGGTCCTCAATTCCCCAGTTTGCTCTCTTTTCCAACAGTGGGCTCTTTCAGTCAATCCCCTACAACAGTACTGCTTCTCTTGCTGTGTAAACAAGCACGGCTGGGGAAGTAAAAGGCAGCATTCACGCACAGTTCTCTCCAATTCCAAGAACATCCAGAGGCCAAATGTAGCACTTCATGCTTCTCCTGGTTTTAAAATGTGTGCTATATGCCACGCTGATTAAAATACCCTCTGAGGATGTTTTAGATATAGTTTGAAATTACACATATAGCTTTTCACATATTCACATAACAATCAAAATCAAGTACAGATGATTAAATTACCCGTTGTAGATTGTTCTTCTCTCCTTTTATTTTTAAAAAACTTATTATGTTTTGTATGAAGCACATAAACTGCTGGAGACTTAGAAACATTACTTACCAGTTTACCTGGTAGGCCTGGGGGTCCTACTGGTCCTATTTCTCCTCTACTGCCCTGGAAAAACACAAACATGATTGTCGACTGGATGGTTTGCCAAAATTCAAGTGATTAATTACTACGTCAATAAAAATAACATCTTACCAAGGTTATTGTTTAAATATAAGTCATCAAAGCATTCTCCCCATCTTTGACTAAAGGCAGAGATCTTTATGTAAAATACCTAAAGCCTCTTCGGTGTTCATCCTTCAGTGAACATCCTAATGTTGTTCACTGTGATTATAGACCATTAGATAGAAATATCAACTGATAGATCTGTATAAAATGGCAATCAGTAATTTTTAGCATCTAAATCACCATCTAACTTATGTTATGGTTATTTATGTACATGTTTTATCCCCTCATTTAGACTATGTGCTCTTGAAGTATAGGTGTGTTAATTCTGAATTCCATATAATGCCTAAAACACAGAGTAAACTTTCTGGGATACAGTGCATTTTAAAACAACATCTGGCAAATAATCTTGAACCTCAAAAGAGTGAAAAAAGAGACACAGGACCGAGATGTTTGCCTTCCAACCGCTACTGGAACTTTGAAAAGACATAGATAGTAGAAATGTATAGAGTTTCTGAAATAAAAAATTTTTTGTTCTCATTCTTGTTTTAAATATGTCTTTAAAAAAGTAAATAACTTTAGAAAGCATAATTTATAATGAAGATACATCAAAATCAACACTCTAATTTCATTTTTTGAACCAATTTCAATTTTTTATTTGAAACTTGAAGCCCTCTGAGGAGACACGTGAACTCTTCAATTTCTTTCCCCTAGAACTTCATACAGTTTTATGCAATCTGATAAAAGCTTGATTTATTCCTAGCACATGTTCAACTAAGCTGAACACTAGGTTAAAACATAAACAATCACATTTCCTGGATAGTGTTATAAAAATGAAAGTAGTCTTTTGGGTCTGTTTTTCTTTAAAATGACAACTTCGTATTAATGTTTAATATTTATAAATGCTTCTGATAAGATTATCTTGATCTGACTCATATGCTATTCATTCATCTATAACATGTCAAGACTCATAAACATTCTGAGTTTTCAATTTCTCTAAAGGATTGAGAAATGTTTGCCAAATTGCAAGTCGCTAACTATGAGGTATAATATCGTTGTGTTCATTTCATATGACTTATAGGTGATTTAAATTAAATGCTCTTAAACACTTTTAAAATTTTTTATATAAGCAGCCTATCTAGTATATGAGTTTGGATGATACATTGGTCCTTAACCTTGTGAGCAGCTTGGAAGCCAGAGGCAGTGCCCTAATGAGGATAGATGCTGGAAAGATATAAGTCTAAATGAAAATCAGCCACTCTGATAGATTCTTCCATCCATCTATAAATATAAACACTGGGTTCAACCCCATTAATTTAGCCAGCACTTCAAAGTTCAAGACAGATTTTTTGCAGTGTATCTGCTCTTTTGGCATTTTCAAAGAATTTCAGAACTGTATCATGAGTGAGATCCTAAATGTCATTGAGCTAACATGACTTCAATTCACAGAACAGTTAATAGTCATTGGTGGGGAAAATAATTAATCATATCAGAAAGGGGAAGCTCAGTTCTTGACACAACTGCAAGTATTCACTTCTAAATAAATGAACCATGATGCCATTTTATCCAAAATAAAGATGATTAATGGAGTACTTTTTTTTCTCTTCCATAAACAAAAGGGCTAAATGAAAATAAAGGATTATACAGCCTTTCACTTATATTTGGAGAGATTAATTATCTTTCCAGTCAAAGACAACAATTTTCTCTGCCGGAATCTTATTTTCTCTGTCTTTCATGAGCTCTTATTATTTAATTTATAAGTATTTTCCAACCACTGGCAGGCCCTGGGTCATCCATATGAATGGCTCAGAACCCCAGTACAGACGGCCCACTCTGCCGAACTTGTATACCCAGGAGAGCCCAACACACATAAGACTAGGGGAAGGATTGATGAAATTATAGGCATTTACTCTTCTGTTACTGCACAAATAGATGGCATGTGGTTTCTCATTTTTATTTCATTCCATTCTATAAATCCTTGGCCATTCTAAACAGGTATTTCTACATAAATCATGTCACTATTTAAAAAAAAAAAAAAAAAAGGTAATTTTTCACACCTGGCATGTGGTTTCTCATTTTTATTTCATTCCATTCTATAAATCCTTGGCCATTCTAAACAGGTATTTCTACATAAATCATGTCACTATTTAAAAAAAAAAAAAAAAAAGGTAATGTTTATTTTCACAACAATTACCAAACAGCTATGAACAAAGTGTTGGGGCAAGGTTTCCTGATGGCCATTCTTATAATTTCTATGCATTTTTAAAACATGCATAATCTTTCTCTAAGTTCTGGAATTTCCCCTGTAACTAAGATGAACATGAGTAATCAATATATAAATAGTAATCTCTAAAAACGTAGATTAAACTAAACGAATTCTTCAAGGAGCAATTAATCATGAGCTGGTAACCACAAGTGTGCTAAAATAAATGATAAACCTCTTTTTTCAACAGCTGTGGTGATAACCATATTCTCAGATGTGGACAAGGGAGACTGTAAGGAAATGGCTATTCTGCCCAGTGGTTAATATTTACAAGCCCCATGACAATAAGAGCTATGACTTTTAACAAGAGAACTGGAAGGAAACCAGAATAAAGGCAAAAATCCTACTATAAATGTGAAGACTATAATAAAAGTTTCTAATTTTTTCCTGGATGCTCGGTGCCACCACATACATTTCTAACATGTTCAGAATATCTGCCAATTCATCCCTATTTGAGAATCTAATCAAGATTTTTTTTTAATTAAAAAAAAAAAAGACACATCCTCTACCAGTGATTCCCAACTCTGGTATGCATCAGAATTCCCTGAGCAGTTTTTTAGAAATATATTTCACTGGATGCTTCCACCACTCCATCTCCCCATTCCTCTTCTGTATTCCACCCTTCTCCCCCAGATTCTGATTCTGTAGGTTTGTGAATCTG
The DNA here is from genome assembly GCF_000325575.1 of Pteropus alecto. Classification (NCBI taxonomy): domain Eukaryota; kingdom Metazoa; phylum Chordata; class Mammalia; order Chiroptera; family Pteropodidae; genus Pteropus; species Pteropus alecto. The sequence goes on along the minus strand of NW_006494614.1, from coordinate 23,001,402 downwards.
TTTGGGCTTATGTTGTATTTGTTTGCCTTCACCAGCTTTAGACTTTTGTTAAATGCTCACTATGAAAGCTCCATAAATATTAAAATTTTAAATTTGCTAAATATGTTTTATACCATTAGAATTTGGCAAGTTAACTTCGAATAAAAACCATCCCATGGAGCCTGGACTTGAGCTGTTAAAGCATTTGAAGGAGATACAGATGTTGAGCTCCATTGTCAGGTCTAAAAACCTGGCTCTGCCATGCATCAGCTGACTCTGGGCATGCAACTTAACCTCTCTGTGCCTCGGTTTCTTTATCTGTAAAGTGGGAATTAAAAACAGTACCAATCTCATAGGGTTTTTGAGAGGGTTAACTAGCACTTATAATAGTGTCTGGCTCATGGTAAGCATAAAGAAGTGTGAGTTATTATTTTTATATAAAGCACTTATAATAGTGTCTGGCTCATGGTAAGCATATAGAAGTGTGAGTTATTATTTTTATATAAAGTTTTATCCAAGGACTAAAGAAATCAGTGAAAATTACATTTTTAAATCAAATGTTTAATTACATTGTTCTTTGCCTTTCAACTCTCCCATGTCTCTTTAAAAGCACAAGTTGTATGAATATACAATGGGTAAAGACGGTCTATTCAATAAACAGTGTTGGGATAATTGGACAGACACATGCAAAAAAAAGAAACTGAACCATCTTCTTACACCATATACAAGAATAGACTCAAAATGGATTAAAGACTTAAATGTAAGACCCGAAACCATAAAATTTCTGGAAAAAAAACATAAGCAGTGATCTCTCTGATATTGCTACTAGTAATTTATTTTCAGACATATCTCCTCAGGCAAGGGAAACAAAAGAAAAATAAACAAATGGGAATACATAAAACTAAAAAGCTTTTGCACAGCAAAGGAAACCATCAACAAAACAAAAAGACAACTGACTGATTGGGAGAAGATATTCGCTTATGATACATTTAATAAGAGGTTAATATCTAAAATATATAAAGAACTCATACAACTCAACAACAAAAAAACAAATACTCTATTTAAAGAATGGGCAGAAGACCTAAACAGATATTTCTCCAAAGAGGAAATACAGATGGTCAATAGACATATGAAAAGATGCTCAAGGTCACTAATCATCAGAGAAATGCAAATTAAAACCACAAGAAATATCACCTCACATCTGTCAGAATGGCTATCAGCAAATCAAAGAACAAGTGTTGGCGAGGATGTGAAGAAAAGGGAACCCCCATACACTGTTGGTGGGATTGCAAATTGGTACAGCCACTATGGAAAATAGTCTGGAGGCTTCTCAAAAAATTAAAAATGGATATATCTTTTGATTCAGTAATTATATTTCTGAGTATTTATCCAAAGAAAACCAAAACAATAATTTGTAAAGATCTATGCACCCCTATGTTCATGGCAGCACAATTTACAATAGCCAAGATAGGGAAGCAACTTAAATGTCCATCAACAGATGATTGGATAAAGAAATTATGGTTCATGTATACAATGGAATATTACTCAGCCGTTAAAAAAAGTGAAATCCTACCATTTGCAATGACACAGATGGATCTAGTGGTTATTATGCTGAGTGAAATAAGTCAGAGAAAGAGAAACACCACATGATTTCACTTATATGTGGAATCTAAGGACCAGAAAGAACAAACTAATCAAAAAACAGACTCACAAATATAAAGGACAATATGGTGATGGCCAGATAAGAGGGGAGTTGGTTGGGGGGCTGGGAGAATGGGGTGAAGGGTTAAAGAAGAACAAATTAGTAGTTGATAGATGGTCATGGAATAGGGAGCACAGCATAGGGAATGTAGTCAGCAGTAATGTAATGGCTAAGTGGAGGGCCAGAGGAGAGAAAGAGCAATCAGGGATCATTTTATAAACTATACAAATGTCTAACCAATGTACTGTATGCTTGAAACTAATAATAAAATTAAATTTATAAGTAAATAGATAGATAGATAGATAGATAGATAGATAGATAGATAGATAGATAGATAAAAGCACAAGTCAAGCTTGGGAATAACAAGTCCCCAGTCCTAATTTCTCTAGTTTCTGTCAAGACCACTGATCACCAGGAAGGCATCACCTTTATAAACAAGTACAGTAAGTCCTCACTGAACATCATCAATAGGTTCGGAGACTTTAAGTGAAATGATGGACATCGAACCAAATGTACCAAAGGCTAATTGATATGAACAAGAGTTAAGTTTCTACAGCATCTCATCAACATTATAATGAAATGACATGCAATGAAACAATATTATTCGAGGACCTGCTCTACTGGGAGCTATTTTGTAAAATTCATTTCAATAAATACAGGCAAATAGTTCTACTTGGAAATCTCCCTTTAAAAATGGAACTCTAAGATTTTTAAAATGCCACAGAAAAAAATCAATTTCATTATACTTATGTTGTCATATTTTCTTTACTCCCCCCAAAAATGGATTTTATTCCATTGTGGTTTTTGTATTTGCCTGATTACCCAAAATGCTAACTAGCCAAAGGATGAACATTATCCTTAGTGTCTCACCAGTTTTAGAAGTGATAAATTATAAATCACTTTACTTGGTCTGTATATACTAAGTGCCTCTCTCTGGAAGATCATATTAGTCCTATTACAATAATAATTTTTAGGTTTGCCACAATGATATTTTAAAAATCTATTCAATTTCACACCATTGTATAGTTTCTATTTATCTCTAGTATGTATTTAAATAGTCCCTCACACACAGAGATAGATCGAAATCTGTCTAAACTGTAACCATCACAGCCTCTTCACAAATTACTGACAGGAGTAACATGCCAGGGAGTTGGGGAGTAAGAAGACAGCTGAGATCACTCAACACACCATATGGGGACCTCTGTGCTTGAGGATGTTAGTGACAGGGTGGGGGACTTCAGAAAAAATGAGGGAGGCTGCTGTACCCCAGGAGCCACTTCATGGTATGACCAAATCAGAGGCCCCAGCCACTTACCTGCTCTAAACCAGGAGCCCCACGGACCCAGGTCTAAACCAACTGAAAAGTGACGGAGAAAGCCAGAAACATAATCCAAGTGGTGAAGATATGTGCTCACATGTAATCACTGGAGATGCCAAAAAACTCTAATATATTTTGCTGTGGCATTGGCAAAAGTTGTGG
>NW_006494614.1:22988942-22998221 GCF_000325575.1 Pteropus alecto | reverse complement strand
ATACCACTTCATTTCAAAGATGTATTCCAATTAGCCTTGGTCCATTAGTAGGACACATTAGAAATATGTTTTTATTACTTCCACTCAGCTTCTCAATTTGAGATTAGCAAGAAAAATTAATCAAACTTGTGAGGGCTCATTGAAAATGTGTGAACTTATCTACAAAACTGAATTTAATGGTGTAGGATAAAAGAACAAATGTATCTTTCAGTGAGGAGATTTGATGTTGAAACTCTGCTCCAGAACTATAATGTTATAACATCTCATGACACTTTTCTGAAAAATTTATAGTAGCTGAGAAATCAATTATTACCAACATAAGCAGCATAGCAAGATTATACTTCCAACTCAATTCTTTTCAAGAAATATTTATTGAGCACCACCTTATAGCAGATCCTGAGTAAAGGGATGTAAGACAAAACAAGTGGATCAAATGTGCTCTGCCTTCCTACTGTTTCCACAGCATGGGGCAAAGAGAGGTTAAGGGTTATGGGGTTCAGAATAAGGACACTTCTATCTAGGTGATGGAGCATAATTAGAGATAATTTCGTTGTAGAATTAACATTTCAATTATATCTAAGAAGGCAAATGGGAAGCTGAGTCAGAGACATGAAAAAGAAAGCCGTCAAATTGCAGGACACGACAAAAGAAAAAAGGTAGGCTGAAGAAGTGCAGAGAGTATTTGAGAATTAGCATGGAGTCCAGCTTGATTTGAACACAGAGTTTGAGCAAGACAGAACTGGGTAGTGAAACTCAGGGATAAACAGACAGTTTAGGATTTTCCACTTTCTGTTATTGTCAGTGGAGATCCGTTGAAGATTTTTAAATGGAGAAATGATGATAGAAGCTGTACTGTGGGGAGACCAAAACAGCAGCGTGAGCAGACTGGGAGTATTACCATTCTCCAGGCCTTTGGAACTGTACTAGACGTTTTTGTTTGTTACCATGACTGTGAGAACATTACTGGAATTCTACGGTGGAGGTTACAGATGGCAGACACTCTGCAATGTGCAAGAGTCCTGAAGAACAAAAAAACTGTCCCAGCCATAATACCAAGAGACACTGGTGGAGGAAGGAAGGACTAGAGCTGGGACTAGAGCAAATCAGATGAGTGCAATAATACCAGCATCAGTTAATGATTGGAGCCAGGGTGGTACAAATAGGCTTCAAAAAGTCAATATATAAGAGACCTTGAAAAGGGGGCGATAGAAGCCACAGGTCCTACTGGAGATAAGAAGTGTGATGGAGGAAGAATACCACAGCTTTGAGCCTCAGTGACAGGAACAATATGGACTCTTACAAAAACTCAAAAAGCAAATCCTGAATTAGGCTTCAAGCCTTACACAGGCATAAGTTCCTCTGATCTGCCTTCTATCTCATGAGAATGTTAACACACACACACACACACACACACACACCCCACCTCATCTCCTTCTGCAGTTCTGCCTCTAGTTCATTACTTTATACATCCACAGCACTTACTGGTGATGGGCCAAGCCCTCTTTACCTTTTTTTGTTCAGTGAATGGTCTTGGCATACAGCAGGTGCTCCTTCAACTATAGTCAGTATTCTGCTCTATAAAGTGAACACTAGACATAATAGTCACCACTCTCAAAGTTCCAGGGCCTCTCTCCCCCACTGTTACATCTTTCTGGACCAGTCATATAGCATCTTCATTGTTTTAGAAATGTGATCTAGCAATAACCTCACTGCTTTGACAGTCAATTTAAAGAACGTATTCTAATTAGAAATTCACAGGCTTCAAACAAAAGAGAAGAAAAGGATAAGTGATGAGTGAGAGATCCAGGAGCATAATTAGGAGCAGAAGTTAGTTTCTTTGGCTATAGAAGAACTTCTGGAAACCACCTGATAGAGGTCAGTTGACAGACATCTGTGAGAAGTGAAAACACTTTCATGTCACAGGACACCTGGAATCCTTCACTTTTCTAAAGCATGAAAATCCTCATTCAGCATGCTCAAGAAATGCTTTTAAAGAAGTAAGTAATGATGACATTTGGAAATGCTTCTGTGTTCTCACCTGGCATTCTTTTTCTTTGCCAGCAGACTTTCAAAGAAATAGAACTTAGAAGGCCAGAGAGAATTTTTTAAAGTTAAATTTAAGTGCATAATGCTTAATTCCAGAATCAGTTTCTCTGTAAGGGTTCAACGGTATCTAGTGAGGAAACATACATTGCTATATTTGCTGCAAAATAGATATTTACAAACTCAACTAAAAGAAGTCTGGAAGTTTCTTAAAAGATTACAGGTAGATTTACCACACGACCCAGGAATTCCACTCTTGAGTATGCACTCAAACGAAATGAAAAAAATATGTCTACACAAAAACGTGGAGGAAAATGTTCATCACATCATTATTCATCATGGCCAAAAAGTGGAAACAACCCAAATGTCCATGAATGGATGAATAAATGAAGAAAATGTGGGATAGCCATACAATTGAATATTATTTGACAATAAAAATGAGTGAAGTACTGATACATGGTACAGCACAGATGAACTTTAAAACATTATGCTAAGTGAGAGAAGCCAATCATTTAAAAACGCACATATTATATGATTCCATTTATATGAAATTTCAAAAATAGAAAAATCTAGAGACAGAAAGTGGTTTAGTTGTTGCCTAGGGCTGAGGGGACTAGGGGAAAGTCAAATGACTGCAAGTAAATATAGAGTTTCTTTTTTGGGTGATGAAAATGTTTTAAAATTGACTATGCCAATGGCTATACGATTCTGTAAATTCACTAAAAATCAATTAACTAGATACTTTAAATGGATATAAATCATACAGTGTATGAATTATCTCTCAATAAAGTTTTTTTTTTGTCTCACTAAAATATTTCCTTTAATATGGTATGAGAGCAGAAAGGGTCATCTTGTTTTCTTTAAATACTTCATTTTCATTTCCACTTATTGAAAAACAAATATGTTGTATATCTAAATAGATTTCCCATTTCATTGTCTATCTGGACTACCACATGCTCAAACATCAGAAGGTATTCATGGATGAATGAATGAATGAATGAATGAATGAACGAACGGAATGAGGAGTCCCCACAAAGCCCTAAGAAGGCACTTTGGGAAGGTGCTACAGTAAAGGAATACTCACAGGAAGTCCCCGCGGTCCTCGGAGTCCCACCTCTCCGGGTGGCCCTTGTTGGCCCTGTTTTGAGTAAAGCAGGTAGAGAGATAGTTAACATTACTTTGCTTAGTGATGACAACAGGTTATAACGTGTGGAAGGGTAGCTGTGGCATCTTACCGGTTTGCCCGAATTCCCCAATTGACCAGGCTTCCCTGGAGCACCTGTGTTACCCTAAAGGCAAAACGTAACATAATTCAGACAGTAAGTAAGCCTAATTATCAATCTGTCTTACCCAGACCGGGTATTTCTTACACTTAAATAGCATTAATTTCTCAATTTCACATTGAGAATGTGGGAGGATGTAGGATCTCTTTCTTGGTGGATATGTCAAAGTTCTTTTAACTCAGGGTACTGTTTTGTTATCCCAGAAGTAAAGGAAAGGTGTCAAAATGTCAAAAAATAAAGGTCTTTAGCCTGACAAGAATACAATATTTTTATTTCTTCGCTATATTAATTATATGTCTTCCCTTTACCATTTTCACCTTCAATACACTACTCTGAACTCTTTTACTTGACATTGACACTATTAAAATTATAAAGAATCATGTCAACGTAAGGAAATGAGTGTATGCTCTTGAGAAAACCCTGCCAGCAAGCTCCAGAGAAAGCACAGGTCTGGGGATGGCATCTCCACAATCGGTCTCTCATCGTCCACTTATTAGGCCATGCCTCTGTTCAATAAGCCGTGGACCACTATGATTGGAGGGCTGCAGCCATATCGACTCATAGTGACCAGTTTCTACATTATTCACAGTTTTTCTATTTTAATTAAAGTAAAGCTAACTTTAACTCTTTAATTTTTTCTCTCACCTGTGATTTTTAATTACCAGAATATAAGCACTAGTTGATCAATGTGTGAACAAGATGCCTAATATCTTTTTAGTTCAAGCTAAATCATCTTAATATTCACTGACATATAATTTTTATGGTGCAATAATATCTTCTTCATTTTCAGTGGCAAAAAACAATAAAACTTTCTCTGTTTTATACTATCAAAAGATGACATTTTGAGAAGAAAGTCTAATCAACAGCACTTTGTCCAAGTATTCTTTCTATAGCTGGGAAAGAGACTAGCATTTGAAGACTAAAAGCTTTTTTGATTTCTCCTTAAAGTCAAATATAAAATAAAAGGCAGGTTGAAAATATCAACAAATATAAAATAAAATATATTAATAAAAGAATCAAGGAATCGATAAAAGTATTAATTTAAAAGTTTTCATCTTTTACCTTTTCACCGGCAGCACCCTTTGCACCAGGAATTCCAGGCACACCCTGAAAGAATGCACACAGAACATGAGTTTAATCACCTCATCTGAGAATCTGTGAGATGCCAAGTCCACTGCACACTGTCCAGGAGATGAGGAAATTATGACAAGCTCAAAGCTTTAGTGCGAGAAAGATTCTTCCTAGTTCCCCAACTCTGAACAGTTAGTTATAGAATGACCCACAGTTTAGAATGCATGACTTTACTGCATGTATCTGGCTTGTTAAGTCTGAATGCCCTTAAAGCAAATTCTATGTCTAAACTAAAGTTATTTTTCAAGGATGAACTTCCAAATGACAATCTAGTACCATTTTCAGGTCAATGGGAGCTATTACCAGCATGATTTAATGTACAGGATAAGAAAACATGGACCTATCGAAAGCCCTAAGCTTAAATGAAAAAAAGAAAAATAGAATGGCAGGAGAATGCTGGGTCTAAGATTTGGTGCTATTGGGAGTCCTAATAGTTTCTAACTGATTATTTTTAAAAGTGTCAGATAATAAATTGGAGGCCGGTCCTCAGTTAACTTGAAACATTTGCCTCCAAAGAGCCAAGAATACAGATAGTATAATATACATGAATTTTCAGCCACATTAATGCAGAGAAACACCAATCTGAATAAGTTAAAATAGCACATAATCAAAAAGTAATACCTTATCTCTCACACTGTTCCTGAGCATACTCTCAACCCTCTTATTGCTCAACCAGGCTAACAAGAACTTCAGAACAGGTAAAAAGTAGGAGAAAGTGGACCACAGCTCAGGGTTAGTAAAAAGACATAAGGAAGATTGAGTGAACCTCAGAGAGAAGAGAGATGCAAAATGTAAAATTAAAGCTTAGTATATTGTTAGAGAAATAACTAGTAACACAGAGAAAAAGTACAAAAATGTAAACGTAAAAATATAAAATTACAGCATCATATATTCCCCAGAACTTATCAAATTATTTAATGTGTTTCTCCCCAAAATTTAGTTAGTTAGTTAGTTAGTTTTTAGGCAAGGCAACTCTTGGTTGACCTCACAGATTGCAAGGATTTTGACAGCTTGCAATCCTTATTTTTTTTAATTTTTTACGCCTTCAGCACCTGGTCTTCCTAGGTGATCTCCCATCCAAGTACTAACCAGACATCAGATGGGATTGGGCTTATTCAGGGTGGCATGGCCGTAGACCTCTTTCCAAAATTTATATCTATGTATATCAATGTAAGTATATAAACCAATAAACATTTAAAAAATTAAATACTTACAGGTAACCCCTGCAATCCTGCATCACCAGGAGGCCCAGGTTTCCCTGGTTCACCCTGAAAAAAAGTTTTTGTCACATCAGTGAGCCTATATGACTATTTCTTTTAAGGAAAAGAAGGACAAAGAGCTTCAAGCAAAAGGATTATCCCTACAGCTGACCTTAAGTGCACTTTTATAATGTGACCTAGTTCAGGGAGGAGGGTGGGAATGGGATAGGGCTTAAGACATAAATTCAATCAAAACACACAATTTCCTTCAGCCTACTTTCATCAACAGGACAGTTTTCCTGAATTCCTGAAATCAAGCAAACAAACATACTATTGTAATAAGTATTTTGAATTGATGCTTGATTCAAAAATAAGAGGGAAAAAACCCAAAGCAGCTAAATAAATTTCCCAGTAATGTAGTAATGGAAATGCTGTGCTTGGCTGGCCAGGGCAGAGGTGGCCTATTCACTCTCAGACTAAGTCACACAGCTACCTTTGTTCCAGGCATTCCAGGTATCCCGTCACGGCCATCCACACCAGGCAGGCCCTAAAGACACACAAAGAGACACACTGTCTCTCCAAAACCGTCACATTCTTTTTCCCTTCATTATTTTCTAAAGTTTTATTATGAATTAATAATCACTTTGAAAAATATGCTTGATGATTACAGCTCAGAACATACCGTGTCTCCTTTGGACCCAGGGAGGCCAGGAATTCCTCTAGAACCTTGAGCCCCCTGCAGGGCAGAAGGGAAAGGATAGATAAGACATGTTCAATTATCACAATACTTAGGACACATCAAAGAGATGAGCAAAATCAGCAGATGACACTGAAAAGCACGATGCTTATAGCAATTAACATTAATTTGAACTCACTCTATCTCCCTTGGGCCCTACTTCTCCTGGAGGTCCTCGCTGTCCTTGATCACCCTGGAGGAAAATAAAATTTTGTTAATATAAGCAAAAATTACTTATTGATAGACTTTTCGAAATTATAAAACACCATCCACATTATCTTACTATTGTTCTTTCATGCCAATGGCTTTGCTCCATCATGGATGCCTAGCTCAAGAAATCTTTTTATAAAAATTACATTGTCTTAAAAAATGATATTGCCATGGGGATCATTGAGGTTTACAGTCTTTTGATTTCATCTTAAATACGTAATGCTTCTGTGCTCTTTGGATGTATAGGTGTAATAAAATTAAGATCCATACTGCAGGTAACCTTGACATTAGTAACTGTGTTTACATATCAGCTACTCTCATTGACTATCGTGGTGGGTTCAGGTTTGGATTCATTGCCAATCTTTTCACCATATTATTTAATTCCCCAGTTGATAATAATGGTTTTTGTTAAAGTTATCAAGTTAATGTTAACATGTGGTATAGGTGGCAACAGATGAGGATGTGTCTTCCTAAAATACAGGTTTAGTTAAACTGTTTAACTATTCTAAAACCTGGAATGACTTCCTATTATTACCAGATCAATTCCTATTGCTTAGATTGGCATTAAACGCTCTCCACAATGTGTTTCTACATTACCTTCAATTTCACTTTCTCAACAGAAACTTTCCACTTCAGACAGTGACAGCTCCTACGACAGCACCCTCATCATAACCACCAGTGCTTCTTCTTACTTGTACTCTGCTGTTTTCCAAACCAACCTTCCTCTAACGTCCTCTTGCTTGGATTATTTCTACTATATGCTCTAGTGCTTGAACTTATAATGTATGATTTAGTTATATTCTATCTTTCCCACAAGACCATATAGGACCTTAATAGTTGGAAGTTCTATTTTACTAATATTTTTCTACTTTTTATGTGGTATAAGTGATTATTAATGAATGACTTTACTTATTTTCTTACAGAAGAGGCATGAGGCAGCCTATAATAATGACACATGTACACATGGCAGTCAAAATATGGAATAATGAGATCGGAGATCATATAGGAAAAAAAGGATAGAACTACTCCAGAACTTAAAATGAGATAGTTACTGTGACTCTAAGCATTTTGACAAGCAAAACACAAGGAAAACATAGCAAATATAACAACTTAACAATTTAACTTCATCATGAGAAAGACGAAACCCATGTTAAGTCAGAGAAACATTTTTCTCTAAGAAAGAGATGCTTTTCTTAATTAAAATTTTTTTAATAAATATAAAAACAATTGCTCATTTTTCCACTTCAGTTACTCATATGTAAAAGATGCTTGAACACACACATACATATAGCAAAAAATCTATTGTCGATCATTGCTAAAAAAAAAATCTATCATTAGCTCTTGTAAAAGGAAAACTTACAGGTGCACCAGGAATACCTCGAGGCCCAGGTTCTCCATCTAAGCCCCGAGCACCCTGCCAAAAAAAAAAAAAAAATTTAGATTAGTCATGTACGTTAAAGGGCACATCAGTTTTTCTAAAGAATTTTAATAGCCAGATAAAAAGGAGGTTTTGTGTTTGTAATATATATTCTTCATCAGTGAACTCCAAAGAGTAGTTAATACATGTGAACTATGAGAACACTAGTTTATATCTCTTCCTACAAAAAGTACTTACACCCAATCTTTGATATCACTCTGGATATTTTAAGTTAACATTGCATCCATTCTTGGTTGCTGACATGAACTAAAAACACTGGTACTTATTTAGGGAACTTGTCAAACCTACAAGAAGGGTTTGATAGCCACCGTCCTGGATTCTCAGGATTCCTATGGGAACTTATTAATGGTGAAGACCAAGGAGACATCCAAAAAATAACTGCCATGGGCTCTACTGCTGCTATAGTTGTGGGAGGGATTTCTGGGACCTTGCATTTCTACCAAGAATCAGAATAAGAAATCCAGCCGTGTGATTTGGAAGGATGAATTGTAACAAGGATTTGAGCATCCCCTCTTCCAACCTGAATAGATGTTAAGTTCCACTTGCATATAGTAGTGGATCTACTCTCTTAAAAACAAATTCATCCTGCCAAGTGATGGTAGCATAAGAACTACGAAGCTTTATAAATCTAATTATCTTGAACTTATCTCTAACTTGATTATATATATTGTACATATCCCCCTCATTTTCATTATAAAATTAAAATATGATTTTGAGACAAAATTATGGGATTTTTTAGTGTTCTCTACATATGGTACATGACAAAATACAACCCACTTCTTTAAATCTTTTTCTCTTCAACTAAGTGAATGAGAAGGGCAACTGAAGTGAGCAGGCCATCTCCAATGAACAGGATTGAGATGGGGAGACAATAAAATAAATGGTAAACAGTATAAAGAATATTGGATAGATGTCAGGCCAAGAAAACCAGATGGACAGTGTCTGTGGTAAGAATTAAAAATTAGAAAACCTTTGCTAGGAGGCTCAGACACAGGTAGAATCAAAGAAAGAACACAACTGAAGCAGAGGCACCACAGAGCCTTGAAATTCTTTGATCCCTAAACACTAGAACAGAGCAGAAGGCATTCCACATTCATCAGGGAAGAAGAGGTTTGGAAGACCTAAAAAAAGACCTTGAATTCATCATTCACCGTGAGTTGTGAGAGCAGCACCCAGCCTTTGCATTATAGAAACAGCTTTGATGTACTCGCCCCTCCTCTCTCTCTCTTTGCTGTTCAG
>NW_006494614.1:22980109-22988907 GCF_000325575.1 Pteropus alecto | reverse complement strand
CCACTCCATGGGTCTGAGTTCATGAGAAGAGCTTTTATTATTATTATTATTATTAAACGCAATTTGACAGGAATCAGAGGAAATGGGAAATTTTGAAAAATACCAAGTAGAAAAATACCTCAAGTCAAGAGCATCTCAAGAACAGTAACAGTTTCAAACTGAGAGGTCATATATACTAGGAGATGATTTAAACCCAGAAAAAGCAAAGGCCTAGGTATCAGCAACTTCAAAATGAATGGGATCCATTATTTAATAATAGAAGAGATACATAAAGAATGTTACTTAAGATAACATAAATATAAAAATATAAAATATGTTTTTAAAGTTCAGTGTTTTTAGAAAAGAACTATTCCAGAGGAAATGTAAGAAGAAAGCAGGCAGAATAATGAGAATACCTAGAAGAGACAAAGAAAGAGGCTTAAAAAATGAAATTGAAGAAATTATTCACAAAATCATTCTTTTAAGTTACAAAAATGTGCATCTCTTTAAAAAATATATTTAATTTTTATTTACTGAGCACCTACAATGTGCAAGTTATTCTTGTTTATTAACAAAAGGTTCTGTGCTTCTGTGTGGAATGACACAAATTAGCCATAAAACTTTTAAAGAAAACAAGATGAGAGTGAGATGTGATGATGGATAAAAGTGTCTTTTTTTTTTTCTGGCACCTACAAATTGGATTTCTTAACATTTTTTCTAAGAAGTGGTTATCATTTTCTTAAAATCTGATGGAGAAGCTTGACACACCCCTTTATACACCACATGCACATATAGAGCAAAAAAAACATTTCTGAGCACATCAGGAACCTTCAGGTTTCCATTGTTTTTGCTTATGATACTCACTCAACCACTGGTCTCCTCCACTACTCATCTTCTGCCAATGGCAACGCCTCATCCTTCTAGGCCCAACATTAGCCTAATGCCACCTCCTTCATGATCCCTCCCTGTTCCCCTATCAAGGTTAGCCACACAGTCTTCACTCCCTCATACCACTTTCCCTCAAATGTATGTCTCTCTCGTTTGCATTGTAATTAACTATCTGTTTTCTTCCAATACATAACAAACTTGGTCAAGTCCTTATTCCTCTTTGAATCTCCCCAACATCTTGCAGAGTGTCTTGCTATGGAAATGCTAGGAGACTCTGGTGTCTGAGACCAGGTGAAGAACAGGTTGGTGAACTCCGGCCACAAGTGTATGGTCCCTACTGAGGGCAGAGCTCAGCAATCAGTTTGACAGGAGAGCCACTAATGGCCCTAGTGTCCTTGCTGGTGTCCTGCCCTCTCTCATCTCTCCCTTTCTATCATAGTCTGTCTTAGCCTTGCTCTCCAGGTACTGCATCAGTGCTATTGGTGTACACTATAGATAATGATAAAGTGATTAAAAAAAATAAACCAGCTTATTCCTATTTATCTATTTAAAATATGTAGTACATGACAAATATCATGTATAATACTCATATGTATCATTTATGTTTATAATAGAAATGTGAAAACCTAACCAAAATTTCTACAAAGCACCAAATAAAGAGTAAAAAGTGATATTCCTTAAGATAAGATATTTTTAAATGGAGAAAAATTTAAACATTTATACATTTTGATATTATATTATCATCATCATCTTACTTTTTCCCCTTTGGCCCCAGCTATGCCAGTAATGCCTCTCAATCCTTGAGCTCCCTGGAAATATAAAAAAGAAAAGTAAATTATTATAGTTGAAGCACACATTCATTTACCTCATCACAAAAGTTGATCCAGAAAAAGGAGTTATCATAAGCAAAGGTAACACTAAGAAATAGTGCCATTATATAGATGAACTTCTTTAGTTTAGGAAAAAAAAATGCAAGGAGAATTCTTCTGATAGGTAACTCTTTTCTAAATTCTGAAAATTTACACAAACATGGAGTTGGAACAATTACTGACAACAAAAAAGTAAATTTCATTAGCATAAGAGAATTATGGTAATGTATTTGACTTATCTTTTAACCCATATACAGAATATACTGCCATTTCCACCTCCTTCATGGTTCTTAACTTGGTTACATGTAACACAGTTGTTATGTTAGACCATGGAATATTTTTCCTCCCCAACATAGGCGATTAAAAGCTATTAGGTTCCCAGGCTAACTGACAAAAGCTTATGACCTATAAATGGAGCAAGAGTCTCCATTAACCACTTACAGTCACTAATCATTACACTATTTCTATAAAAAAAGGCATTCCGACTTCTAGTTAGGGGCAACACCCAATTTCAGGCATGGAAGTGAGTAATCCTAAAAATGAGGGTGTGGGGGGTGATTTCTTGTACCCCGCCTCAATACTGAAATGTTCCTATTTTTGACTCTGGCCTCAGAGCAGCAGGGCTCCAAAAACATATCCTGCACAGCGGTCCCCAACCTTTCTTGAACCAGGTACTGGCTCTCCTATGAGAATCTAATGCCTGATGATCTGAGGTAGAGCTGAGGAGGCGATGCTAGCGCTAAGGGGTGCCTGCAAATACAGATGAAGCTTCGCTCCCTTGCTGGCTGCTTAACTCCTGCTGTGTGGCTCAATTCCTAACAGGCCATGGACCATATAGATCCACAGCCTGGGAGCTGGGGACCCCTGCTGTAAAGGATGAGCCTAAGAGCTCCCTTGGGAACCACAGTGGATGACGCTCCATCAGCAAAGTGAGGTAGCTACTTCTGAACAACTTGCTAACTGTCCACTGCAACTAGCTTAAGACAAAGTAGCTGTAGGCCACTTTTTTCCTTTGTGTTGTCACTTGGAGAAAATGCGGCAATTTCATGGCCAACTATGCATCCAGGTCAGTCACAAATTCCGTGTAGATCATTTGAGAATGACCCGAGAAACGAATGTTCAGGATGATCCAGTTTAGGAAATCCACTTAGGATATAATGTGAGATGGTGGCCATGTCAGCTTAAAACTGCTTTTTTGAAGGTAATGCTACAAAAAGAATTCCAAAAATATTTGATTCATAGCAGCGACATGAGAATGCCATATATCATCTCTCGAGGTGACTACTTTGAAGGGCAGAGCTTGTGTATAAATGTTCCCAAAAGCATTTAAAAAAAAAAATCCGTGATTATATAGATTCACATTTAAAAGGTAAAAATCTGTGAATTTTACAGAAATAGTTTGGCATATTCACTCCCAAACACCAGAAGGTTAGCAAGCACTAACGATATCCCCCAAGAGACTACCCGAGTCGTGTAGCAATCTACAGAGATCTTTAATCCATGAAAACACTTTTTTAAATGCTGCTTGCAAAATCCTTTGGAAGTGGCTTTAAAAATAACTTTTTAAGTCCTTACCAAATTTTCATTAAAAAAAAAAAAAAAAAAAAGCATAGGTCTCTTACATTAGCCCTATCTCCCACCTGCCAAACAGAGTTTATCCCCTTATTGTTTTGTATCAAAGGCTCAGGGAAGGGAAGTTTCTGGAACACTTTGGACTCCTGCACATTCTCTTTAAGTTCTCACATGGCTTAAAAGCCAAGGCCATTTCTTATAGATTCTCAGCAGGGTGTTTCCTTTAGCTTGATTTCCCATAAGCTCTCTGAACCCTTTATAAAAGGCCAGTTGTGCAGAGAGAGCAGAGCAGGTGAAGGAAAGGTAACCCCATGTTTATCTTCTCTCTTTAGTTTCTGAGAATGAGACCCAAGCTTATCTTTTACACAGTCCATGCCTTGGCTAGCTGCAATGTTCAATGAATATTCTGAAATTATTATTTTCATAATTGTTATTGCTCATTGTGACAAGAAAAAAAGTGTAACATTCCACTTTCTTATGCAAAAGCTATGGAAATTCTGATTTAACAAACATTTTAAATTGAAGTATGCCTGTGACTCCAATTATCTCACTGTGCATATTATTGTAGCAATCTGCCACAGCACAAGGGATCAACTTTTTATTAAAAGACATGATTGTGAGCAATTAAGAATGTTCTAATTATAACGATTACATGCTGGCATAAGCTACATTAAACCCAGTAAATGATATACCTGCTGCATATTCAGGATACACAAAATTTTCTCATTATATCATGTGATAGTAACATAGAACATAAAAAATATATATCGTCCTCTTGTGTTCAATATTTTCAGATCGCCTAGTGTTGAAATCTAGTAAATGAATGTATGTAATTATAAGTAGAATTTTTCTGTGGAAACAGTGCTTGAATGTACAATGGGGGCTCCTTCCTATTTTGAAAAAAAATGGTTATCTTCTAATGAGGCCTTGGTGGAAAAATAGAGAATATCGTGTTAATGTAATATTGTTAATCCAAATGCTAAACAGAAAATATTCCAAATGTAATGAAGAAAAGAATATTTGCATATCCTAGTTAAATGTATTTTTTAAAATACTTTACTGGAGGTCCCTGAGCTCCAACTTCTCCTGGTTCTCCCTGGTCACCTTCTTCACCCTAAAAAGCAACAGAAAGCACACCAAGTATTATTCTAGCAAATGAACATAGAAATAGGCTCAATCTAAATCAGCATATTCTGAATTCACTTGGCATCACCTGAATTATTCTACTATATAAAATGTTATTTACATGAAAATCCATATTAGTTGTAGAACATTCAGAAAATAGAGATGTATACATATAAAGTCATCCAAAATTCACCTTTCAACTATAAATACCAGTAACATTTTTTAATAAGGGAAATTTTTCATGTATGAATCATTTTTGTTATTAGTTTCAAGTATACAGTACATTGGCTAGACATTTGCACAGTTTATGAAACAATTCCTATGATTACTCTATCTTCTCTCTGGCTCTCCACCTAGCTATTACATTACTGCTGACTGCATTCCCTATGCCATGATCCCATCTCTGTGACCTTCTATCAATTATTTATTTGTATTTCTTTAAATTTTTACCCCTTTCTCTCAGTCCCCCCACCCCCGCCGTCACTCAATTGTCCCAATTGTGAGTCTGTTTTCGATTCCTTTGTTCTTTTTGTTCCTTAAATTCTGCATATTAGTGAAAGTGTATGAATACCAGTAACGTTTTAGATGTTTTTCTAAAAACAGGGATGGGAGGGATGGGGAGAGGCATGGGGGAAAACAAGTATGCATTCATGTTCCAAATGTGTGTGTACTAGGGGGGTTATTAGGAAAATATGATCATACTATGCAATTTTTCCATAAACTACAATATTATTTAATTGTGATTTTTATTTTTAACTTTCCTTATAACTTTTGTACCATATACAGATTTTTAAATGGATTTAAATCAGTCTTTCTTTCCATGGTTTATACCTTTGATGTCATTCATAGAAAAGCTTTCTCCATCCCCAAAATATAAATATTTCTCCATATTTTACTTGTGGAAATATTATAATTTTATAAATAGAAATCTTTATCAGCAATTTATTTTGATGTAAAATATAAGGTATAAGTCTCTTTTTCTTTTTTCCTGGTAATTGGCCACTTGCTCCAATATCACATATTGAATAGTAGATTTTCCCCACACAGGTTGGGTAATTCATCTTTAACATATACTAATTGTTAAATATACTTTTTCTAGACCTCCTATTCTACTCTGCTGATCTGTTGTATGATGTCATCAATACCACATTTTAATTATTGAAATTTTATAAACTATCTTAATCTCAGATAGAAAGAATTCCTTTACCCTTATTTTTCATTTATAATTACTCTTATTTTTCTGTTTTTCTAAATGTTTACTCTTTCAGATGAACTTAAGGATTGTTGAGCAGATCTTCACAAAAATACTAGCTTTGTAATTGGGCTGAATTAAATTAATAGATTAATATGTAGAGAATTAGAATCTACAATATTGAATCTTTCCATCTTGGAATTCGGTTCATCTTCCTATTTAGTCGAATTTTTTTATTTTTCTTTTCATCAATAAAGTTTCATTTTTTTTCATATTAGTCTTGAATATTGTGACTACTTAGTAGCTATTGCCAATGGAATCTTCTTCCATTACATTTTCAAAATAATTATTGTTTTGACTTTTTGATATTAGTTTTACAACCTCTCATGTACTTTTAAATGTTAATATAGTCCAAAAGGAAATTCAACTGCTCTTTTTTACAGAAATAGTTTTTTATTGATTCTGAAAAAAAATTATTTTCCTTCTGACAAGGATTTTACTTTTTACAATAGATACACTTCCCTACAGTTCTATCGTAATAGGAATCTTAAATTATGAAGTTAATTATGAGAAAAATTCTTCATTTTTAATAGTATGTAAAAGTGTTAAATAAAAATCCATTTCTATTGTTTATTACCTGTTTTGATTCACGATATTCTTGCTCCACAAACCATACCTTGTATTTAGAGATTCTCTCTCTCTCTCTCTCTCTCTCTCTCTCTCTCACACACACACACACACACACACAGATACAGAAAATTTAACAAATGTGTTAATATAGAATATTTTATGTAAAATATAAGGTATAAGTCTCTTTCTTTCTTTGAGCATATGATGCAAAGAACTGTTATAACTAAATCATTTATACTTGATTTTTGAGTGAATTATGAGAGTCTGACATAGTGGTTTTAGTCTCATAATTATATTCAGATTATATTCCATAAGAACATACGATTGACAGTGGAGAGAGGTAGTCCTAATGAGAAAGCTGGTGAATTAGCTAGTTCATGGAGTGGATAATCAACAGATGTGTGTAATTAAATGCTACTTATATTTCCCTACCTAACTACAAAAACAAAAGTGATTGATACGTCCACTGTAAGTTTTCATTAGCGGGGTTTGGGGTATTTTCCCATAGATTCTTGATAAACCTGGGAATAATGTGGTTGATTTAAATATTTCATCAGCGGGTGGATAGCACACAACTAATCAATAACCATGAAGTTAAATAACAAATTTAGAAGTAGCAATTTATCATTTTACCAAAAAAGTTTTGACTATTCATTCCTATATGCACAATCAATTTTAAAAATATTAATTTATTGAGTAAATTCAAGGCAGAATTGTGAATTTGAATGCAAACTTCAGTCCCCTACTCTCTTAATTCTTCATCATTGTGCTTTCAGTATTATAGTTCAATGCATCTATTAGCCCTTTCAAATAGTATTATTCAATAGCTATTGTCATCCTATTTTCACACATCAGTTTTCAAAGACACCACTGAAAGTTTTAAGTGACACAAAAAAAATGTGAAATAAGTTACAGGAGTTTTCAGTAATCTGCAATGAAAATTTTAGCCAATTACCTTACATACCAAAACAATTTGCAGGTTCTTCATTGAAGACCAAACCAAATTTGAGAGTCCAGATAACTAACCTCCATAGGTATCAAAAATACTGGATTCCTGGGATGAGCGGAGAGATATTCTAATTGACAGCTTCATCGCCAGATCCCATGGGTTGGGAGAGTAGAAGTTACCCAAAGAAAAGGGATCACCAAAAGAAGAAGGAAGGGGTGCATGGCATCAAAAATAACAGAAGTCTAAATCTCCTTTACTACAGGTATTACCTCGTGAATATCTTTTGGTGCAATTTAATATTCTTACATACCTATTTTTGTGATTAAATAATATTCTATTATATGAATATGTCATACTTACTTTAGCCAGTCCCCTGTGATTGGAAATATTTTTTTTTCGTTTCTGTGCATCTTCACTTAGAATAAACACTGGCACACAGCAGGTACTTAATAAACATTTCTTGAATTTTTAAAATTGTAAATTTTAAGATTCAATGGAGGAATGGGCATGCAGAAAAAATTCCAAACTACTCAACTTTTTTCTATATTCTGCAATTAGACCTTAAGAACCCAACTGTTATATTCCAGAAAAATAAAAGGCCTTAATTATTCAAAGCCTAAGTAATAAAAAACTTTTAAAATAAATGTTAAAACTATAATAAGATTTAAGAAATTAGTTTATTTATCCTAATTGCCTGGGGTTGTTCAGTAGACTGATTTTCATTAAGGAGTTTGAGGGTATTAATACCTGAAGATATTAATAAATTGCCACTACCCAATAAAGGTGCAGAAAGACATAGTGAACAAAATCTAGAGAACCCGCATTAATAGGAACTGTCTGACTCTGGAAAATATTATAGAATTAACAGAGACAAAAATTCTACTCTACAGGAAGTCAAATTCTTAGACACTTAAAGGAGATTACACTAGTAGATGAAAAAAGGGCAAGTAAGCCATTTTGCTATAAATTTCAGCCTTGGTTTTCTTCAGGATATGCCAGCCTCAATGCAAGTTGTGCTATGGACTCCATATTTCTATCCATACCATGGCATAAGACTAAACTTCCGGATTAGTCAAATCTAAGTTATACTGAAATAAAGTCAGAAATAGACAGATAAATTATTTCAGAACTTAAGATGAAAAACTATCAGCCAATTGTCAACTCTCTTTCTGCTAGTCTTAGTAACACTTGTCATAAAATTTTTAGTAGAATAAAAAAATGAATAATGTTTGACTATCAAAAACATGAAGGAAAAAAGCTGAGTGTGATTGATTTGAAAGAGAAAGCAAGGGGTAGCAGTACAGAAAAGAATAAAAATGTATGGTGCTTTCTCTATTTTTTATAATCGAACATTAGAATGTTATGCTTAGCCAGATTATTGATGCATCTACTGAGAACTTGTCCATCATTGTTTGAAAAGGAAGGATAAAATATCATGCTTTAGTACTTCTTATAATTCCTTATAATAAAAATGATCACTACCTTCTAATCACAATTTACCCATTAAATACTCATTTTCCTTACCTTGTGACCTTGTCTTCCAGGTTCACCAATTTCTCCTTTAGCCCCTTTATGACCCTAACAAACACAAAAA
>NW_006494614.1:22963034-22978182 GCF_000325575.1 Pteropus alecto | reverse complement strand
AAAATAAATAAATAAATAAATAAATAAATAAATAAATAAATAAATAAATATATATATATATATATATTTACACAAATGAACAAATAAAATATATATACACAAATGAACAAATAAAATACAGTTGTGTTGGGTTTGACCCAGAAAGTTGTGAGAAGTAGTTAGAAGGCTCATAAAATGATCTTACTTTCCCAACTCTGTGTCAAAGTGCTGCTGAGAAAAAGGTTGCGTGACTACTTTAAATGACCTTAATAACTCCACGTGTATTACATGACTAATATATTAGTTTTAGTTAATAGAAACACTCTGTTCTAGCATAACAAATCTTCATTACCTGGTTTAGCAACATGATACATTGCATACTGGTCCCTAGATCCCTCCATCCCAAACTTCCTCTCACAGTCGGGTTAAGAGCATTAAGTCTTCTTCAGTAACTTACTTTCTGGACTTGACAGCCCTGGCCCAAATCTACTGGCTATCCCTTGTTATCCTCTGCTCTCTGGAAGCTGCTCTGAAAAACCTTCTGCCTCCTCTATACCCATCTTCCTTCCTGGAGGTGGAAGAAGGGCTGGTATAAGAAGTGAACGTCTACAGATGCACAACTTTCTGCCTCTTCTTGTTACCCAATCTTAAGTGCAAAAGTAAATCTTTAAAGAGCAGTCAGTGAAGGCTGCATAGCATGAGAAAAGATCCCTATCCTTTCTTGTCAGGTCACCTGTTCTAAGCATATGTGTACTTTGGACACTAACATGAGGCAAATATGAAATGAACATTCCAAAATTAAGTCTATCAGTGCATTCACTCTAAGAGCCATTCTTGTGACAAGAATGCAAGTCTTTATGAAAAATAAGTTACCAGTCCAGGCACGAATCTTCTGCAGTTGTGGGAATCTGTCAAAACTAAACTTAGAGAAAACTAAAAACAGAAAATCAGTGCCTTGGGGCCTTTCAGATCATAACAGAACTCCACTGGTCTGGGATTTTTCAAAATCACTTCAGTCTCACAGACTAGAGAGAGAGAATGCCATTTAGCTCTAGCATTTGTTTTTTGTTTTCGTTTTCATTTTATGGGAAATTTGAAGTAACTATGATGGCAGAGTGAGAGAAAAATGCTTTGGGAAAGTCTCTCTTTTTGTCTATATTGTAGTCTTTCCATTTTTTTTTTTAACTAAAACAGTTTCAAATATATTATGTGCACAATTGCCCCCCTCCTTCATAGGAGGCAAACTTTTGAAACTTAATTCGGTGCTCTAAATTCTCTCAGTCCAAAACATTCTATTGGTATTTCTTCCCTGAACAACAAAAGCACTGTGTAATCAAACATCTGCGACTCGGTAGGAAGATCTGTCAGGGGCGCCAGCAGGAACTTCTAGGACTGAATAAGGACCACAGATTAAACTACAGAATAAGCAAACACAGACTTGCCTAATCCATCAATTGAGGTCCCTACACCAGGAAGGCCAGTGCTTAACAGAAAGGCTATATTTTTTCTATGGATAACATTCTTGAAAATAAAATACTAAAATTATCCTCCTACCCTCATGCCTGGTAAGCCTGGATATCCTGAGCGACCAGGTGGACAGGAATTGGGACACTGCCGAAGATAGAGAGAGACAGAGAGTGCATAAACCAGAGCTTCCACTTTACAAAAAATGATACATTTTTAGGAATTCCAGCTACAGAACCCCAATGCAATTATATTCACTAAATAACTCAGAATAAACCTTTCCTTTTTTATTATTTCATTTTTAAACAGAAAACTACAGATAATATATCTAACCTTTTCCCCATGTATCCACCATCTAAATTTAATAAATATTAATATTTTCTTATACTTATTTCAGATTTAATTTATTGAAAAAATAAAATGTTTCCAGGTAACCTACTATACCACAACCTGATCATTTTCCCCTCACCCTTCCACTGGACTCGCTCTGTCCTGAGGTTCACATTCCCTCATCGAATGGGTCAAAATTGCATTTAGTGCAGTTTACCAACATCATTTGAATATTAATTTACAAGTAAAACAAGTCTCAAGGAGTTACTCGTCTTTTATCTTTTAAAATTGGGGTGTTCTGGTGTAAAACACATCTTAGTTATAAAGTAAGATTATGGAAAAATAAAGATATTTCTATAATGAAAAATGGTTACAGTCTGAGTATATACAAGCCACCAGTTCACTAGTGCCATAGATTGCTCTGCCATCTGAGTAAAGTAAAATACCGAAATACAACATATTCCAGCAAGATAATTTTAAAGAGAATTCATCTAAAGATTACATGGTCTTTGACTTAAAATTGTATTTTGTCGAAGGAAAACATCTTACCAATGGATCTCCATCATGAAAGCCAATTGTTCCCTAAAGTAGGAAAATATTAAAGTTAAGAACATAGTTAAATATTTAATTCAAACCTACAAATAACAGAATGTTATTGGACAAAAAATATAATAAATATATTTGTTCGATAAAATATAAAGAACAAAGAAGCATATAATATGCTAATATTCTAAAAACTTGGCTCATGGGTATATCTCCTTTGGAAAACTCTAAATTGCAGCAGATTCCATTAGGGGATTAAAGAGAGAAGAAATGAGAGACAATAGAAAATGTAGGGAACTCTGAATCATAAATTAAAAATATGGATTATCTCCTACTTAAACTCCTATTTTGTAAATTGCTTACTGTGTAAATCCTTTGTAAAAACTAGTTCATTTGAAATGTTCCTTTCACACATCCAGGTTTTGAGAAATCACAAGCATCAAAGGATTCAAAATAACGAGTACGCCATTCCCTGTGAAAAACGCCTTTTAAGTTACTATGATTTCCCTGCTCCTCTAACCTAAAAAGACACATGTTCTGAATAGGTGAAAAAAAAATGGTAGCTATTTAGGAATTTTAGGATAACTCGATTAACAGATATTTTCATTTTTGGTTCTGAAATTTCTTTAATCCTGACTCTCAGACGCCAAGAAATTCAAGCTGCAAGTAACTTACACTGGGTCCCGGGGGGCCAGGGGGGCCAGGTGGTCCTCTTCTCCCAGGGTCACCCTAAATTATGTGAAAATTGTGACACAGTGGTTATACACATGTCAAAACACAGTGTATAAAACTGGTGAGGCATGAGAGAATAATATTACTAAGATCCCCTACAGAGCTCAGCCATGCATAGACCTGCCACCAAAATCAATGGGTGGCCCATAATCCAATTAGCTCCACAAAACCAGAAGAATAAAAAAAGTTCCAATCTCACCAAAATAATTAAACAAGGCAGAGGGAGACTTAGGGCAAAAAAGTTAAGCCAGTTCTCTATAGAATGATTACTTTGTCTATCCTGAAAACAAACCATGAACACCACATATATTTCTAGTTGATTTACAGAGGAACTGGACAGTCAATACTGCTAGTGCCATCTATGTAATGGTAGCAAAAGAAGGCTTGCACCCAGCCTGAAGCTGTGAAATGAAAGGTTAACCTCTGCAGTGCCAGAATCTCCTTGGTTCTGGTCACCCACAAGCTATCACTTGGCCTGTCACTTCACTCTCTTGCAATTAGGACAGAAGATCAAAGATGGCTAAATTCAAGTAAGCCATTCAAATGAAAATAGATTCGAATTAGTCTTAATATCCAGAGTTTCCTCTTGGCATAGGTTTTCTTTCTTAATGTTCTACCATAAGAAATCAAAAGCATCTTAGATTTAATTTTACTTTATAATCATTCGTATTCATTTGTTAAGTAAACAAATTTATCAAATAGTTAAGCACATATAGAAAAGCAAAAAAGTATATAATACGTGGCTGTACTCTCAATGAGTTTACAATTATCTATGCTTCACATAACATCACTACTTCAACATTTTTGATTTATTGAATATTAACATCAAGCACTTATTACCAGCAATTTCTTCTATAAGGTTCAGCTCCTTACTGCCTAAAGTTAAATTACATTAGTTAGATTATAATGTAAAGATCCTAACATAAATACAGATGGTAAAAATTTTAGGCTATAGACTTTTCATTTCATTCAGAGTCTAATACCAAAGACACTGGACCCCTACCTACCCTGGCTGGGTCTAGAAAATAGAGATGACAATACCTGACTTGATTACTAATTCTAAAAGCTGGGAAGAAAATTTTAGCTGAAAACTTTGGGGAAAAAAAACTAAAATCATTTTGCAAAAATGAGCTAGCATTATTATTCCTGGTCCCCATCAGTATTATGGACTGGAATCAAATTCATTAGCCATTAGTTGGATGTGCAGGGAAAAAAAATATGGTTAGAGCAATTTGCCTTTCCTAATAACGTTGTCTTTTAAATCAGCAAATGTCTATCAAAAGGTGCTGTGGTACTCACAATTGGTCCAACACGGCCAAGCTCTCCAGGAAGACCCGCTGCCCCAGGAGGACCCTGAAGTCAACACATTAAAGAGACATGGCGATTTGTGAATGTTTTTAAAATCTATCACAAATTATATCCAATATGATAAACAACCAACTTAAAATTATGTATCTTTACTAGCTTTGGTTTCCAGTGAGACAATAACTCATTTGAACAAATTTTAGCTACTTAAAATAGAACAGAAATTTCTCAAGGTAATAAATTATTTTATTTAGCATAATAGGAGTTCTGTCACAGTAGCCATCTAAGAGCATGTAAGTGGGATACCATAAACAACACTAAGTAGAGTGTTAGTTGGAGAGTAATGTTGGAATCTGAGAAATAGGCCATTTTTGTAAATAAAATAAACCAAGAGATGATACTCACAGGGGGTCCAGGAATACCACGGCCCTAAAAGATCGAAATAAAAATTATTATAAGATATGATGTCTATTTGGTATAAATACAGACACAGGCCTGCCTCAGTTCAAAAATAAACTATAAATGCTATCACTAAATATGTACATGATCCTCATTCTAGAGAAAGCACTGGATAAAGAAAAACAAACATAGCTCTACTTCTAAAGGAAGCAGAAGCTTGTGTCAGCTCTTCAGACATTCCTTTGAATGTAATATTTTTTCCAAACTTTTTCTTAGAGAAAGTCAAAGTAAACAAGTCATCCACTTTTGCCCTAAAGAGAACTCACCATCACTCACAAAGAGACACGTCACAACCTAACAGTTTAAAGAGTTTTTCATTTTTATGTTTTATTAGAAACCTATATTAAAGCAGTACAGTGAACTGATTTACAATTTATAGGATGTTGAGATGTTCCCCGCAACAAATATTAAGCATAAAGAGGCAGAGAAGAAGAAGGAATCTGATACACACTCTCTTTTACTATATTTTATGGTAGGGCTATATGACACCAAATCCAGTAGATATTAAAAGCAAAATGGTGTCTTCGCTGAAATAACTTATGATGGGATCCTAATTTAATATGCTGGATTTGGTTTTAAAACTAGTCATTTGATCTCTCTCTCCTTTATACTCTATATTTCTTTAGCAACACCAAACTGTGTATAATTAAGGATTGAAACCACATCATACTCATCCTCCTAGCCTCAATTCCTAACAAAGACCTTATATATAATAAACCTTAACTATATGCTTGTTGGATTTAATAAAACAATATCAACTGCTTAGAATCTCTTATTCTCTCTCTTTGCTTTCCAGGTTCAATTTCCCCCACTTGAGGTTCTTCATTACTCTTTTCTCTCCTACCTTGGCTTTAATAAGTTTTATTCACAGCTATCTCTGATCCCATATCATGTCAGCTTTCATTCCAGGCTTTCTTTTGTAAAATAGCCATATGAAGCATCCAGTGGAATCATTATACACCTTCTGATAATGATATTATTATTTATAATTATTTAGGTTGCCAAAACAAGCAATAATATCATATGGGTACTGTGTTTTAATAAGTGTGACTTTTCCAAGGCATTCTTTGAAAAATTGCACCTACTTGAACATTTTAATATGTGATCAATTTGGGAAATAAGTGTTACGCTTGAAAACACCAAAGTAATCAATAAGTTATTTCATTATGAGATGCTAGATGTTTGAAAAATTTCACTACATTTTTTTAAAGCCATCTCTATAAGATGTTGAGCTCTGATTTGAAAAAATATGGAAGAAAGGCCAGTAAGCTATTCACTTCTGAAAATAGGCTTTAATGGAAAAGTTGACAGTCGCTGAAATATGGCAAAGAAAACAGTGCAAATAGAAAACAAGAGGGAAAATACAGATTAATGACAAAAACAAAAGCGGAATGAAGAGCAAAATAGAAAGGGAAAGCAGCCTGAGAACCTAGTCTTCTTACAAATAGATAGAAATAACAAATCTGCCAGAATGTCAATGTAGGAAAAGACTAGCCAGGGAATCAGGTGGGCGATAATATCTGATGTCTGATATTTCATTAGAGAGAAAACCAGTTTGTGAAGAACGTGGTGTGATGCCATGAGCTAAATATTGAATACTTAGATTTGCTGCTGTTAGGCAAGGAATGTTTTCTATCAATCTGGGTTGAGAGAGAAATGTCTCTTGGGAAATACTACCTGCAAACAGACATATGTATTTTATATTTACATTCAAATTTCTCTAAAATTTTTCTACTTATAGTCAGATTGCTTGCTATATCAGGTAAATCATAAACTTCTATGTGATGTATATTATGGAGAAAACTGCATTTAGAAATTTCATAATGGCAGAATTTTACCCAAAGATACGATATTTTCAATTCTGTCACTTTATATTCACTTACTGGAAATCCACGCGATCCCGGCACACCAGGTTCTCCCTAAAAGTAAAAATAAGTTTATCATACTTAGCTTTTCGCATCATAAATATGTAAATATACAAACTGCATAAGTATTAAAATCATTAAAATACTCAATTTTTGTGTTTTTAATTTAGTTTAATTCAACTAAAACACAAATTTATCTGCTTCATGATTAACCTATTAGTTGATTTGCAAACACTATAGTAAAATTATACTTCAGCATCTCATTAATACCAGCAATTAATACCCAGTGGCTGACTTACTTTTTGTCCTCTTGGTCCAACAGAGCCAGGAGATCCATCAGGTCCTGTTAATCCCTAAAAAGAAAGATGGTATTAGAACTATTATAGTATCCTTAGGCAAACCACTAAGTGGATAATTTCATTTTATTTATTAATGATATACAGGATGGTTAGCTACTATGATGCAAATATTTATAAAGAAATAACTTTGTATAGTCTCACTCAAAGGTAATATTTAACATGCCATCATTTAGTTACTTTCTGTTGATAAATTATATCATATTCCTAACTTCTTACTAACTGCATTGTTTATCACAGGGTTCAATAATTTAGTCTTTTTTGCCATTGCTTTGAAATTATATAATAAAACAATTACAGCATTCTAATAGCTAAATCTGATAGGACAACAGGCCTTGGCTCTGTCACTTACCCATGTTTACGTACCTCCCTTACTTCATTTATAAAATAAAAATACTATACATCTCTATAACTCTCTAATAATGTCTCGAGAGTTAATGTTTCTTCAGTAAGAATAAAAAATAATCAGTCTCATTATTGCCTTGCAGCTACCTAAAGCCCTCCAGCCATCTTCTAGCAAAGACAATTGCTTATTTAAGAACATTAACTTTTAAAGGTGAAACGTTTGAGAGCATGCGTGTTTCTACATTATCTTCCTTAGTAAAAATAGCTATACTTAAGTACATATTTTCATGTATACTACTCCATATATAGAATTTAAGCCAGTTACTGTAAAACATATTTTTAACTATTATATTTAATACTAAAGCAGTTATTAAAGGACATCTTCAAACATTCTCATTTTCCCTACCAGTACTTATTTTATAATCATTCTCAATATAAAATAGATATTAAAGCACGATAACACTATGTGTATACCTAAATTTCCATATCTGGTGAAGATACATTTTTTATATTTTTAATTTTTTATTTACTCTGACACTTTTAGATGTTGTCATTTATCATGTAATCTTGAAATTGTACCTTGCTAAAGATAAATATATGTATATCTGTATATATGTATGTATATGTACCTGTACATATATGCATGCATACAGAAATATATTATAAAACCCATTATCAAGATTTTAAAAAAGACTCAAATGATATTCATCAAGGGAAGGAGTTCTTGAAAATATGAAAACCCTACTTAAAAATCCATCTTTAATCTGTCATAGTCTGCAGAATTATCAATAAAGTACTTTCCTGTAATTTATATAAAAAACTAGTTCACTGACCAACATTTTTACATTTCTCTACATCAATTAATTTCCTACATTATAACTCCGTAGAGCACCTATAGCTGTTGAACACCTATAAGTCATGGAACATTGGCTTTTGTATTTCAGCAAACGAACCATATATCCAGGAGCACTCTCTGGAAGCACATAAGGCACATAGATTTTGTAAACCTCAGGGCATGTTTAACCAATGGAAACTCTAATTCCTATTTCATGTATATGTTCTCCAAGACCAAGCCTGGTCAATTGCCATACCCTCAACCCACTAACGATCTTCAATCTGTGACTGAAATAACTGACAAGGTTGTAAGACAGTATCTACTATATATGGTAGAATTTCACCTGCATAATAATAAAGTAAAACCAAATGAATGATTGAATAACCTGGAGGCTGCTTCCAGGTCACCTCCTATGTAGTACCTTCCAAAGGACATGATAAAGCACATCTATCCCTAGGGAGTGATTTGAATTAAATTGAAAATAAATTCTGGTGTCAGATGTTATAGTGAACTCTGTTATAAAATAGCTGTGCAGAAAAGCATAAATTCCATGAGGACAAGGGCTGTACGTCCATTCAATCCTAGAACATTGCTCCTATCATCTAATATATACTCAATACCTGACCACTGAATAAAATTAATTTAAGTTAGCCTATTTGGTGGAAGGATATTACACTCGTTCCTCCACATACCTTTAGTTTTGATTCAAATCCTGGCTCTGTCACTTATGACCTGTGCAACCATTCTTAAGGTGCTTAACTGTGTAGTGTTTCAGCTTTCTAATTTGTAAAATAGGTATAATAATAATATCTACCTCATATGGCAATTTTGAAGATTAAATGAGATATTACACGCAAAGGGCTTACAACATTGCCTGGCAAAGCGGGCCCTAAATAAGTGTTATCTATTCTTATTATCCTCATTATTACATAGTCAGCACTATTCTAGATGCTGTGAAGAGTTAACATGAAGTATAAGACATGTTTCCTGCCCTCTAGGAGCTTACAACCTCATTCAGAAAGGGTTCTGCATATAAACAAACAAACATAAAATCTAGATATTAACCGCAAGCATTGTATTTCATGGACCCCTCACATGTCTACTACTTCCTCACGTTTTACTATTTCCACTTCCACTGAACTTGCAGAATAATTTCTTAATAACTCACTATCCTAACCATACATCTGCCAGAGATTATTGTTGTATACATTCAAAGGATATTCTAATCTTTTCCTGTAAAAAGTGGCATGGTTTAATTACATTTAATTCTAATTCTTTTTCCTATCTTAGATTGATGCTATAAGAATAAGTAGAATATTATTTACTAAGTATGTCATAGCAAATAGTGCCTATGAAAATGTCTCTCTATTGATATTATTGATGATAATAATAAGTTGTGCTTTGGGTGCAAAGTTATAACAAAGTTTTGATTTCTCTAATATTACATGTTTATAAGGGGAAAGAACCTAAACTAAAGTCTTAGCAGGGAAGGAAAGATTTTATTTACCTATTTTCTCCACATTCACATTTACACACACACAATTCCAATTTGCAATAATTCTTATTTACCAAAGAAATGAATGAGGAAAATATTACCAGTAGCAGAAAGAATTGCTTTCGTACGAATGCTTTTGCAGATAAAGTTCTATGTGGGATGATATTGGAGCTAACTGTGCTCTGAACTTTCACGCTGCTGCTTGGCAGGGAACACGAGCCCTCACTACAATTTCCTTCCAGCATTCCAATGACTCAGCTCATGAGACTCAAGGAATAATTTTACAAGCATAGCTGCCATGACTCTTTCTTTTCTTTCAAAAATCCACTCAACTAAGGATAATTACCTTTAAACCATGTTCCTTTCAGTTTCTTCCAGATATCATCCAATTAACTATTTGTTAACATTACCAAAAAATACAGCTTTGCAATGACCCAACGAGCAGAATCAAAGTAGGAGGTTTAAGGTCTTACTAACATAACACACTCAGGTTCACCTATCAAGAAAAGATTATTGAAGCTTTCCTACTTACTTAGTTTCTTTATTTTCGGGGCTAAACAAACAGCAAACTCTGGTCTACTTACCAGTATTTCATTATTCTCAATGTCTATTCTCAATTTAGAGTAAAAGATTTGTTTAAAATGTCAAATAAGCCAAAAGATGGAGTAAGAAAACTTTTCATCTCAGAATCTATAAGTCCCATGTGGTTCCATTTCAAAATTTGGTGAATATGAACCATATAAATATTTATAAATAATTATAAGATATCAATTATAAATTATTTTTACTATCCATTGAATTACCCATATCATTTTTTGGTTGATAATTCAGATACTAAAAATTCACAATTACTCTGTTCCTTCCTATTTTCTCTGATTATTCATCTATTTTAGAACCTCATTTGTATTTGAATGAGGCAAACCATTCTGGAAGAGAGTCAGTCTATAAATCAAAGAAATCTGATTTCTTTCATTATCCTAGCCACTATATAACTCTGGGTCCCTGAGGAAAGCATTTGTCCTCATAATTATTCAATTTCCTTATCTGTGGAGAATAATATTAGCCAAACCTGCTTTCCAGGTTGTTGAAGGTTAGAAGAAATAATATTTGTGAAGGTGCTTGAGAAAAAAAGTTCTACACAAATACAAATTAGTATATCTAATTTTTTGCTTAGTTCTAGGAAATGCCTAAATTACTGGCACATACATGGATTTGTTACTTTTTCTCTCCTTCCTTTCTCTTTTTTTTCCCTCTTGCTTTCTTTCTCAATCCCAGGAGACTGATTCAATGCCCTCATCAGTTTTTCCCTGAGGACCTTCCTGGATCAAATTTCTAGAAGTCTTACCCTTATATTTTTAACTTTGGAAATCTGGTTTGTTCTGCACCTTGTACTGCAACTATACGCAAAGAAAAAAATACTTGTAATTGTTATTTACATTGTACTTATGAAATTTTTGAAATGATTCCATATGTTTATTCAAAATTTCTGTTTAAGTGGGGAAATTACTTTGTAAAGCAAACCAGGCATTTCTTTATGGTCTTATAGTAAATGGTAAAGAGTTTAAGCACACTACATAAGCACCATAAAATTAAGGCACAGATTGGTCTGGCCCTCTGCCTGAAATTATAGCAACTCAATAGCAAAAAAAAAAAAAAATAGCAAGACATGCCTTCAGGTGCTTCAAGCACCACAAAAATTAATAATAATTTAATCATAAATTTTCTTTTCACACAAAAGTCAGCTCCAAGTTTCAAAGGTATGAAGAAATAAATCCAACCTATACTGGGCTATTAGTTGATTTAGTGGCCTTGTATTTATCTGACTTTTTTATCACATGATAGTTTCCAGTCATTCACAAGAAGAGCTTAATAACCAAGCTATATAATTTCAGTTTGCATTATACAAATATTAGTTTGATATTCGGTTTGTATTTTCCAAATATTAGTCATTGGGGGCCTCATGCACTGTCATTTTGCATACATTGGAAAACTCAAAATAGGTGCTTTGAAATGTAAAACAAAGTATATCTCACAAAGCATAAATAGCATAGACAAAGCCTCCATTATGATAATCTCGATAAAGAAAGTGTCTTAATAACTGCTGAAATCTAGCTAGTTTTCTTTTCTCAAAATGAAGCTTCTGTCTTAAACTCTAGTCAAAAATTCTTGGAAATTCCAAACATAGGTTTTCGGGTGCTTTCTTTGAGTTAGAAAAGTCTTTAGTTTTGGGAAACCACATAAAGTGTAACTTGAAGGATAATTTGAATGTACCACTGACTGTTCTCTGAGAACAGATGCTATGTATTACATCACTTTGTATCCTAGCAACAAAGTCAAGGACTAGCCTGTACTGGGATCTCAGTAAGAATTAGTCGAATGCATGGAAAGAGATGGTGAGAGTCCTGAAGTAATTTTATTATGAAGAAATATTATTTAGTATTAGGTTTACCATGTAACTCAGTATCTGAGCTTTCCCCAGATGGTGGGAAGGAGGGTACAGAGATGGGTAAATGGAGGGAAAGTTTGCTTGTTTCCAGTCTTCAAATAGGCAGCTCATTTCTGTCTATGATGCCAGCTAAGAAACCACCATAGAAGGAGAGAAAACTAGTTTTAAATTTCCTATCCATGTGTGACCATTCTCGTCCCCGCTCCAGACATTCCCACTCACTACAGTCCCACCCCTCAAGAGCATCTTTCTTTTTTCTTTTCATTGGGATTCAGAAGTATTCTGCCCCTTTCCCTGCTTGCAGGTTCTTTTCCTAAATTAATCTAGGGAGTCTCAGTGAAAAAGCAAGAGCAAAGACAATTTGCTGCAAAGTCCCAGCACTGACCAGTAGGATTCCTCCTCCCCCAGCATCCCCTAGGCTGCGAAGTGGGGTGAGAGTCACGGGTGAACAGAGCGAACAGTCTGAGGCACCATCCAGGTACCCATTCCTGTTTTCTGAGAGGTAGAAATGCCAGCTCTGCATGCTTCCCCCAAAGAGCCTCGAGATAGCGCCATACTCGCAGGTCCCTTTGCAGAAAACTGCCACCTCCATGCCATGTTAGCCAAATTCATGGCCACAGCCCTGTTTCAACTGGGTCTATCGCCACCGCCCCACCCACCCGCCCCAGCACCTGTCCAGCACATCTCTAAGTCTCTCCCTTCCTCCTTCTCCCCCTCCTTTCTGCCCTCCCTCCTCTCCCCCAAACACACACACACCCTGCTCGCGCGCCTACTCACATCAGCACCCGGTGTTCCAGGCTTGCCCGGAGCTCCTGGCTTTCCTGGTTCTCCATCAAGACCCTAGGCAGGAGAGGGAGAAGCAGTAAGAAAAAAAGGTACAAAGTTGAGACTCTTTGGAAGCACGTGACTGCAAATTCTGTCTGAAGGAAGGAAGTGGAGTGTGAATGCGTTGATCAACTTACCGGGGGACCCGGGGGACCCTGAGGACCTCGGTCACCCTGGAGGGGTAGGAGAAAAGGCAAGAGCAGTACATGAGTGGAAGTCACTGGAGATCCCGGTGGGAGAATCCCACGCGTGTTCACCCCTCAGATCAGGTACAGGGTAAGGGCTAAATGGTGGAGGTTCATGACCGATGGGGGACAGTCTACTTCCCCCCGCTCCAAAAAATCCCCAGGCTTTTAAGATCCAAATCCCAATCTTACCCATGCCCAATCCTATTGGGGGGAAGGAGGGGAGGCACCGGGCCCTCTCAAAAAAACGAACAAACAAAAAACCTCCAACCCACTGGAGAAAGGGTAGGAAAAAGCAGGACTGGAGGAACAGAGAAACTTACGTCGATGCCATCGATGCCCGGAACTCCAGGGGGGCCTGGAGGCCCAGGAGGACCCTGCTCGCCAGGGGGACCTCTCTGACAAAAACAGCACACACAGGTTAGTGGAGCACATTTGACAGCAAGGAGACACTGAGAGTGATGTCTTGGGAGTGAGGCCCTCACCTCCTCCCCAATAGATATTCCCTGTGGAGGCCGGGTTTTTAAAACCCAATAAAATAAACAAAACTTCCAAGCAAGCACAGGTTGCTTCAACTCTGCGGTATTCCGAATGAGGCTGAACTGTCCAATTAGAGAATGATCTATGTCCCCGAAGTGGAGAGAGGGGTCACTGGGCCCTCACCTCTACGGAGTGCGTTGAACCAAAAGAGGGTGGTAAAGAAGGGGTGGGTCTGATGCTTTTTTAAAAAGAGATTCAATAATGAAAATGGTTGTCATTCGATACCTCGACTGAATCAGTAATTGCAAGTCAGTGTTTTGGCTAAAATGGAACAGCTAGGAATGGAGGTACTGCACATCAGATCAGTTACAGTATCATTTCGTAAATTTTTCTATGTCCAGTAGAAATCTGGGGGGGGAATATGTTTGAGGAAAAGATTGGGAAGGAGTGAAGCAGAAGAGCCCTGATAGCCAGCAGGCGCCTGGCTTCATTTCAGATTTACCTGTAGTGACACTCTCTTGCATGAGGTCTTTGCACCTTGCTTCAAAACTACACCAAATTTTAGACTGACCCTATGAGGTGACCCCTTTTATCTCTCGCAGCTAAGCTTTGATGGTGCTGGAGGGACTGGTGGCGTCTGAGCATATTGCTTAGAGAATGTGCACACCCACCCAGCCCCTTCTGATTTTAAAAATAGAAAGAAAAAAGCTGCTTTCATCAAGGAAAACTTTGTTTTTCTAAACTCCAATGACCAGACAGGTTACAATGGGGTCTTTGTAAGAGAAACCTCAAACCCCGGCTGGCCTCACCAGCCCCCGCCCTGTCCTATCCGGCGCGAGATGGGGGAGATGCAGAAACCTTTGAGAAGTTGCTGAAATTTTGATGGGAGCCAAGACTGCCGGGTTCCAATCCCCCAGCTGCGGGACTGATAGGAGGACTCATGTCCTAGTGCTGCCACCGCTGGCTGAAGGAGAGGGAGAGGGAGTTTAGCACCACTTGCCTGAATTCCTGCTTCTCCAGCCTGCTTTTGACTGTGACCAGGAGAGGGGGAGGGGAGGTAAGAAACAACCAGGCTAAAAATTAAACCTCGGTTTCGAGACACCGATGGCTTTCAGCACCTGAGCCTGCAGCGTTAAGGCTCAGGTTAGGGGCGGGTTGGGGGCCCAGGTTGGTCCTTTCCTGGACCTGGACCGAGGGGTCATTTGAGGCCCCGACCCCACAGTACTTCTTGCAGGTTCTCCAGGCTGGAGGGAGCGCTCGACCCCAGAGCCCTGGGGATACTCCGAGCCTTCGCCACGGCTCCCGAGACGGCTGCGCCCCCACCATTCCCTGTGCGCGCTTAAAAAATGCCAACACTTCTCTCCCCCAGCTTACCTGGTTAGGGGTCTGATTGGGCTAGAGAGGAAAAGACGGAGAGAAATCGAGAATCCCCCCCGCCTCCCGCCACACACACACACACACACACACACACACACACACACACACACACTCTCGGCACTCTCGC
>NW_006494614.1:22907702-22962414 GCF_000325575.1 Pteropus alecto | reverse complement strand
TAAGTCAGCTTCAATGCCACGCGAGCCAGGCAGGGGCCGAGCCACCCTCCCACCCTGTCGACAGCTCCAAGCACTGTCTCGGCTTGGAGTATGTGTTCAAAGACACACACACACACACACACACACACACACACACACACACACTCGCAGAACTCTTGCACAACTTACTTGAGCCGCGCACAAGCAGAGCCCTGACAGCAGAAGTCGTAGCCCTAGGGCGCGGTGATCCTGTGAGGTCCAGGCCATGCCCGCCACGCTATGCTAATCTCCCGGACAGACTCTTCCTCCTGCCGCCCCGCTAGGCTTCCGGACCCCGCACGCGCACAAGTGGCACTTGCCTTCAAAAAGCGCCCCCCGGGAGTAGTGGTTGCAAAGGCGCCCGGCCTGGGAGGCGTAAGTTCCTCCTGTTTATGAATGGCCCTGGAGAGGGTCCTGGGGATTGGAGGATAGGTTGCGGGCCGGGAGGACGGATAAAATGACAACAGTCCCCCTTAACCCTTTCCCCGCGGCTGCACAGGCAAGGCCTGAGCTCTGCCTCTGCCCACCTCTCGCTGTCCTCGAACCTCCTCGAGTGCCTGTGTGCCATTGTGTGCAGCAAGTACCTACTCACAGGAGTAGGGAGGGTCATGAGCCACCAAAGGTAGAACCAGACACCCAGGGTTGGTTTCTACCCACCAGATTGTGGGGTGGAACCTGTGCTTCTTTAATGTCTACCTGGTTTGTAGAGCAAAGCCTAGACTTTTTGGAGAAAGAGAGTGGGGAGGTAGGGTGAGGAGTCGGCTGGGTAGAAGGCCTTTGCAGGTGGTAAAAGGAACTCACCATTATCCTGACTGGCAGTTCGTGACAAGTTTCTCTGCTAGGTCGCAGTGGATCACAATGGATCAGCATCCACTGAAGTTCAAACTAGACAAAGACAACAGACAATTTAGGTTTATTTGGAGAACAGAAGCAAGTCATTTGAGAAAGAGATGTGTTTGTAAGTGTGATCCAATTGCTAAGTGACTGGGGACCAGCTTGAACAGGTTGAATTTTTGACCAGGACTTTTGTTGTTCTTTGAATATAAATTTCCACTGGAAATGGGCAGTAAGCCCTTTCCCAGTTTCTCTGTTCATTGAATGCAAATGTCTTTAGCTCTGCATTACTCCAGCGTAGCCCTAGGCAGGAATGAGATCACTGGCATTGACTTTGTATATTTCTGCACTCACCACAACTCCAAAAGGTAGATTCTATTAAAATAAGAGAGAACAAGGAACTGTCTTAGTTACAAGCCAGTAAGTGTAAGAGTCTGGATTGGAACCCAGACCTATTGGACTCCACTGAGAACATATGCACTGAGTTTACATGGGAGAAAATTAGAGACAGAGGCAGCCAAAGAGGTGGCACCTGGGATAAAGTAGAGGCAAGAAAATCTAATCCTAGAAGAAATATGCATGCTAGAGAAGACATTCTCCATGGAGTGGTCACAGCTTAAAATGGAAATAGGAAAGACCAAAAATGGTGGGAATTAGAGAGAAATCTAGGAGTTAGGGAAAAACAAAATAATTTTAAAAATATTTAAATTTGGTTAATTTTATTCATTGGTTGAAAAGATATAAAATTTTTAGACACTTGAAATCCAAATATGTCCTGACAACTTTTTACATTTTAGCAGGTGCTAAGGGAGAAAGAAGAGAGGAACAGAAAAGAAACAGGACAAAGAAAAAGTGTCCAGGTCTGAATCAGGAAGTTCCTTGCTAGGCATTTCAAATCAGATCCAGGTTACTTGGTCAGTTGATTCTCTTGGCATTATGCAAATATCTAGTTAAGTATTCAAGTCCCAAATCTAAACATTAACTCTTTTCTTTCATCCAATATTAATATGCACTCCATCCCACTGGCCAAATGGACTCTAGATCTGCTGGATCTAGAATTACATTAGATATATTTTTTCCACCGTTACGGAAATGTCCAGAGTTCAGGTTACAGGACAGAAGATTGAAATTGGAGAGGATGAGGGATGAACTCCTTCCCTTTTACCCATCATCAAGGGAAAGTTTTAAAAAAAATGTTTTCTATTTTACAAAAGGGTGAAAATAAGACAAGACAAGCTTTCACATTCCTATACTGGCACCTCTTCTCCTATGATTCTAACTGTCCTAGTCTTCTTCTCTTTCTCCATTATTCTTGTTTCTCTCAACCTTACCATGCCTTTTCTCCAGAAAATGTGGACACCTGGAAAAATGGGTTAAGCAGGATGAAAAGAAAGTGAGAAGCTAAATCAAGACATATTTTAAGAAGGAAATTTATCCACGAATTGTATGAAAATTATCTATGTCTCCATGGTGTGAACTATTTAACAACAGTATATCGACATCCTACGAAAGAACTGCTTTTCAAATCACACAATGTCTTGCAGGTAAGGAAATTACTTTAATCAAACACTATTTTTATTGGAGTACTCTCGTTTGCTTGGGAGAGATTTAATTTTGGTTTTGTTCTAAATAGCAGTGGAAATTTGAAAAGGAAGATAAAAGGAAGACTGGAACAACCTTTTCTTTAATGAATACTAAATATCTGGCAATGCCTCAAACAACTCTTTGAAGCAGATCACACAGGGGTAAAGTGAGCAGAGGTTAAATCATTTGCCACAGGTCATACAGCTGGTAAAAGGCAGAGCTAGCTAGCATTTCAAATGTGCCTGACTCTAAAATAAGGTCTTTCTCTACTACGCTATTCAGCCTCTGCGAAGAATACAGAATAAGTTATAATTTTCTAAGAGGTAACCAAGACATTTGGTGATTGAACATTTGTGTTAAAGATGACTAAAAAAGAAGAGTTATCAGAAATTAAAACTGTGTAAGCTAGTCTCCAAAGTCTGCTAGAAAACTTCAGAACTAGATTCAGAAACTTCCATAAGAATTCAAACCTTTCCTTATTTGCATGCTTGTTACAGAAATATATTCAGAAGCAAAATTTCTAGTATTCCTCCCAAAACTGACAGCTGTTTCTATATGCAATTCTGTATTCATATGTATAATAAAATATGACATAGAAAAGAGAATTATAAATTTTTCTCTCAATCTTTCAATCGCCAGATAAAAATATTACCAGAATAAGAAAAGATGTCTCCCCACTCTCTAACTCTCAAAATAAGAGAGACCATTCATATAATTTTATTCACTAAATCCTTTGTGAATTGGTAATTCAAACTGGAACTGGATTATATGTATGCAATATTTTAATTCTCAAAAATAATTCATACCTTAATCACCTTGAGAAACTTTAATTATACAGCTAACCAGGAAACCTATATCCTTTGTTTTGATAGTTCATTAAAGTTGCTTATTGCAAATGCAAAGTGATTCATTAAGCTGTTTTCTCAAAAATATGATTCTCTCTGGATAACCTGGTACACCTGTTTAAATATATGAGCTGCAATTGTAGCACAGGATAATGGGAGAATGAAATGTAATTCATCTGTGAATACAGGCTGCGTTGTTCAGAGTGTGACATAGATCAGAGGTTTCTGAAGACATCTGTGCATCCACATAAACACCACCTACGCACTAATAATCATCTACACAACAACCGTTTTTTGGCATGCAATATGAATTCCAATTTGCATGTTAATTATTTTGAAGGAAGATTGGCAGAGTTCCTTGGTAAAAGTCACTTTCATTATACATCTAAAATGCTATTTTCACACATTTCTCATTTTCATACCTGGAATCATTTTTCTCTTTGAATATGCTCTGACAAACTATATGTGACAAATAGTTTAATTTAGTCCTCAGTCAACATTTTTGAAGTCCCAATATAAGCCATGCACTAAGGAACCATTCTAGGGAAACCAAAGATATTCTCCTCTCCACAAGTAGAGAAATTAAAAGGATTTTTAAAAAAAAAAAAAAGTTAAACCGAACATAAAATGCCCCAGCATCCTTCTCAACATAAAATACTTCACCATGATAGGGAAACTGAGTTGTGTGAATGGAAGGTGCCTTACGTATGCCCAGATCGGCATTATCCAGTTCTTTTCTTTAGGAAACTAAGGTATAATTCCATCCCTTAAGCTATAGTATCCATCTGACAACACAGTAAAACAAGTAATTTTGGCCCCAACTCTCTACTCTTTCAGTAGGACTAGTGATTTCTACTTATTTTGCCACGTTGATGAGAAAGGTTAATAAGATATTTAAGCCCTTCATAAGAACTAAACAGAAACTAATAGCAGACAACTCTCTTTTCCTCCTGAGAGGGAATTCTAATGACAAACTATGGAACTTAGCTCAATATTAATGAGAATGGCACAAGACTTGATTTTTTTTTTTCAAACCGAATTATGATTAAATTTTACAAATAGAAAATATCTAAAGCTAGCTCTTTAAAGATAATTTTTTAACAGGAGAAATGTTTCATTAAGTTTTTGTCTACTCAGTGGCAAGAAATATTTAAAGAAATACTTGAATTCTCAGATCTCATTCTTCTTTTCAGTTTATGACTGGTTTATATCACCATAAGGGACCTCCTCCAAGTGAAGCTTCTTGGTTGCTGAGCTTGTCGGTTGCCTTGAAATCAGACATTTCCCCAACTCTCTGTAGACTAGGACATGAAGTTCCAGACACAGTGCTAAGAATTGTAGTTAAATATGAGTAGGCGATAGTCATCTGAATTGTACCAAAGACAGAAGCAGATGGTGAAAGGCAAGAGCAGTAGACTTGAAGTTAGCAGACCTGGCATGTAGTAATTTATTCACCTTTTTATCCAACATATTTTTATATAACACATTCATGTGCTTTGATATTAATACTGTAGGAGACACAAAAATGTTTAGTATATGGGACAGTACCTAAGGCAAAAAAAATGCTTTTGGTAATAAATACTATTGCAGTTGATATGTGATATGGCTAAGGTCATCAACGAGGGGATTATATAACATGTCACCTGTGAGCAGGGCTCTGAAGAGCAACTGAGATTTTCATAAGCACAGATAGGGAGGGTAAGAGAGTTCTGAAGAGAGGAGGTGGCAATCACAAGACACAAGGGTGGAAATGGATATATAGAGAAGAGACTAGATTTGTTGTCACAAAGAAGAGACATCAAATTTTCCCCCTTGAATTCTAAGCTAAGGAATGTGAATAATATTGAGTAGCTAATTATTGGTTTCTTATCAGAGAATTTTCTGCAATAGGGCTAGGGATGGAGAAGGGTGGTCTGGTTTAAAAGAGCATTTCAAGGAGATTCATCTGGTAATAAATGCCGGATCCTTTGAGGCAGAAGGAGACTGATGTAGTAGAGCATCAAGAAGTGTTTCACTCTGAGCTATGGTGAGGCATCCTGAGTTATCTGCTCACTTAAAAAAAAAAAAAAAAATCCTCCCCTCATGGCACACCTCCTGCAACTGCCTGTTTTATGCTCTCCTTCATACAAAACTCAAAAGAGTTGTCTATATTCCTTGCCTCCAATTCCTCTTTCTTTCATTCTTTCATAAACC
This sequence comes from Pteropus alecto, assembly GCF_000325575.1. Classification (NCBI taxonomy): domain Eukaryota; kingdom Metazoa; phylum Chordata; class Mammalia; order Chiroptera; family Pteropodidae; genus Pteropus; species Pteropus alecto. The sequence continues at coordinate 22,956,940 of NW_006494614.1, read as the reverse complement.
CTTTCTAACTTGGCTTTTACTCTCAATACTCCAGTGGTCTTTTCTCAAGATTGCCCTCATTGGTTTCTAAATCCAATAGTTAACTCTCAGTTCTCATCTTATTGCTCTATCTATAGCATTTGAGAGGGTTGACCATTCCGTTCTCCTCAAAATACAGCAGGCAAAGAGATACTTTTTAAAAATGAGAACATGTTAATTATCTGCTAGCTTTCCATCTCATATAGCAAAAAATCTGATTTCCCTATCCTCACTCTGTCATGTTACCTCTCCTTGCCTACTTCTCTCAGTCTAATTCCAGCCACACTGGTCTCCATGCTATTTTCAAACATAGCAGACAACACCAACACTCCATGTTCTCTCTTCCTTGAATCCTCCTCCCCCAGATATTCACATGCTAATGCCCTCAACTCCTTTAGGTTTCTGTTAATTTTTTCTCAATGAGGCCCTCTCTCTAGATACTCCAATTTCCTGCTTTATTTTTCTCCATAGCATTTATGACCACCTGGCATACTATACATTTATTCATTTATTCATTTGTATCCATCTCTTCTCCATAGTATGAATGCAAGCTCCATTTAAGCTTTAATTTCTGTCTATGACCTAGCAGATATTTAATAGTCATTTAATGTTAATGAATAGATAGATAGAGATGGATAAGAAATGTAGTGAAGAAAAAATTAACATATTTTTTCTTCTGGTTTGATTGTAAGTTGAGGCAAGCCCCTTCCCCTGTCTGGGTTTCAATTTCTTCATGCATAAACTAAGAGGTTTGGACAAAATTCACTCAATGGTTCCTCTAGCTTTGAAAGTTCATGATTCTACTGACACCACATTGTAATCAAACTAACCTTAGATATAATAACATTAAGAGATGGAAAAACACCACTGAATTAATCTCTTGCCTTATAGCTGCCCACCCAGACTACATAACAAAGATATTTTTATGCTCTTAGCCTATATACATTTACTAGAAATAGAAAAACTAATAGCACTGATTTTTTTAAAAATCACAGAAGTACAGGAATGGCTGAAGCCCATACAAATTTTTAGTGTTTTCAACTTTCCATTAAAAACAAGTTTGACCATCATTTGGTTTTTATCCTAGTTATCATGGCTTGGAGGAAGGGACTATATGGATAACTATGTTAGCAGCTCTTTTTCTATATGTGCTCCTATCATTGCCACCTAGTGGAAAATCCAGTTAATATGGTCTACAATGCAGCAGGCTAGGTTTTATCTCCCAAAAATTGTTTTGGCAGTCAGTGTTCAAAAATGCTCCAATCAAATCACACCAAAGTGTTATAAAAGGTATTTTCTATGGATACATTCAAATAAATTTCTATTTTCTTTTGTATTTATTACTTCCAAGTTGAAGAGTATTCGTAAAAGGTATACTTGTCAAAAACAATTTCATAAGCAAACTTAATGGTTTAGATACTATACATAGAAGATATTATGCATGTCTTAAATCATGAAAAACATAACTTTCCTAGAATATTTCTTAAATACCAGGAATAATATTAACCACAAACTCATAATGGATTTTCCTATGTTATCATTCATGAAACTTACATTGTTTTTACATTCGGAGGTTAGTATGATTTAATTCTATGGAGCAGAGAAAAGGACAGATAGCTCCTCCACCAAAAGTTTTGTTGGTTCTATTTGTTCTCACATTTTCTCTATGTTATTTAACAAAAATAACATAGAACAACACATTTTAAATATATTTTTTAAAGCATCATATCTGTCTGATTAATCATGTTCTGCATTGTTTATTTGGAATATACATAGGGAAAAAAGAAAAAGGGGTTGAATCGTATATTTGTAAAGCCACATAAACTTTTATCCTTCCTCTAAGAAGCCCAAACCCCTAGTGTACATCCCTGAAAAGGGAAAAAGGCTAACTTTGTTTTCTAATAGAGCTGTACCAAATAACTCTCCTAGGCAATCACACTGACAACAAACAATAAAGAACCTGTTATAAAATAACATGTTTTTATGATACGCTGCCAGGAAACTAAGCTTTGCGATGGGATAAATGGCACCATCCGAAAATATGGGCACAACGGAGAATAGGAAATATGGGATTTATTGCTTTAAAATCAAACTAACAATGTATTACAACAGTACATTGGGAAAAAAATATATTAAATGCTCTGAGGCCACTAAATAACCATGAATGATGAGAAGGTGTTTAAATTGTAGACCATGTGAGCAGCTGTATTGCAAGCCTTATGAAAACCTCTTGAAATTGGTTTCCTTTTCCAATTTAGAAAAGGAAAAGAGACAAAAGATGGCATAGATAGGGGGAAATCACAAACAAGTACAATATAAATGAGTCTTTTAGCATTAATGTTCCATCAAATGTTGTTTTCAATTGCCTTTTTTATTACGCAGTTCCTAGAGTTACCTTTTGACATCTGTTAATACTTTTCAAAGGGATGTTTGCTTTTAATTTACTTACTGAAGAAAAACAAGTATTGATTCTGAAAAATTGTTCAATTAATGCAGAATGTCGAAGATTAGAATTAATCTAATTTCATGAAGAAAAATTGAAAAATATGCTCTTCTGTATTGTTTTCATGCTATTGGCACAATTCATTTTAATTTAAATTTTGTCACATAGTAATAATTAATATTTGCTGTCCCCAAAGTGAGAGAAGAGTGCTCTATCATTGTACTTCTTCTACATCTCATAATATATAAATACCGCTATTCAACACCCGCTACATCTCCTAAGGGACAGTTAGTTACAGTTAATCTTCAGATTTCAGCCAAATTGATTGGTGAGAAATCATACGTCATAAAATAAAAATAAGGGCATAGGGGCAACTTGTGGGCACTTGGCCTTTGGGGACTTGTATGAGTATTTGACTATTCTTGGTCTAGAAAAGTGAAGAGCAGTATGGGAAAATTAATAAAGCTTGAAAAAGAAAGAATTGATAAATGTGGGAGTTCCCAAATGAGAGTCCCTTTACCTAGAATACTGGAACTTATCTTTCCACAGACAACTCTTATTCATCCCCGAGTTTCCTCTTAGACAACATTTCCTTTAGGAAACATCCTTGAACTCCACTCTCATGCCTCCCCGCCCTGATCTGAGGAGCTTTTTCGATGTGCTTCTATTCATTATCATGGTCCTTATCATGTTATATTCTCATTGTTTACTACCTTAACCCCTCACCCTTTATAGACTGAAGAACACAAGATTTTGATTTATTTAACTTTGTATATGCTGTATATAAGCACACAAAGAAAGTTTACTAAATAAACAAATAGAATGAATGTCTGAAGACATGTTTTATACAATCTTTCTTCTTTTAAAAAAGAAACATTTATTTTGTTTGTCCTGCAAAGTAAATTCTGAAAATTCTATGCAATCGCAAATATCTTCCAAAATGAGAATCATAAGAAGCTTTATAAGGAAAGTTGTGGTTACACATATTTTTATTTTTTATCAAAGGAAGTTTAGTTGGCAGAGAAGAAAATAAAGCAGATTGGAAATTTTATGCCTAACACTGTCTCTTACAAGCCAAGAAACTTGTCTGAGGTCACTTCTTCAACTGAGAAATCAAGAAAATCCTATATTTGCTATCTGATAAAATTGTTGCAAGGATCAAATAAGTTAATGGGAATAAAATAATTTTGAAAATGTTAAATTGCTATATTAAGGGTATTAGATGTTTTTTAAAAGCATAAATGCATTTTTCTTACATAGTGTTTTCTACTTTTTCTTATACAGAGTGAAAGTTGAGGAATACATTTTGGTGATAAGCTTAAGTTTGACATTGTTATTGTCCGTCCTTGGATGTAAATAAAACTCTTTGGCCTATAAGCTTTAGACTTAAGTCCCTTGTGTTTCTTTGTGGAGGAGTGAAAATTCAGTATGAAGTAAAAATTTTGCATGCCTGTTTCAAGTACTTTTAACATTGGCTACAGTGTACTGACTGAAAAGCTCCTTAGTGGACCTTCAGCAAAATGATAACACCAGCTTCCAGGTTCTTTGTTGCATTCCTATAAATGGCAGAACAAAATAGAAAATAACTAGTCCTAACTGGTCTCCACTGTGCTGTAAGACTAGACAGCAGAAAACCTACAATCAGCTAGACTATAAAATAATGGACAATATTGTGACTCTACTGCTCCCGCAGTCAAGACAATTTAATAACATCCTAGCTTCCAGAATTCAGAATTATAATGACTTGAAGTGTCTTTCAAGGCCAGTGAACCAATAAATCAATTTTACAAGTACTCGATTGGTATTCACCACAATGAAGGGATACTCTAAGGTTTCTTCTTCTTCCACCAGAGTCCAGAAATGACAGTTATTACAGAAATTCGGTGTTGTCTGAAAACTGCTTCAGTACTACTGCAAAGATCTTACTGCCTAACATTTAAACATGGCACAACAGTTGTCCCATTGGCTTTCTAACTCAGCCACTTGAGGTGTGATAACTCATTAGTTGAAGAAATACTTTCTCAAGTATCTACAAGCTAGAACAGTAATGTGGCAGTTATAAATTGCTTCCTGTCCATCACAGAATATAGAAATTTCACACTATCCTTCACACTAATCACAATTCTTCCCTTGGAAATAAGTTATTTGAACTATTCCATTACTGAGATGCCTGATAACCTTTTCTTTTCCCATTTGGAGAAGGGCACAGAAACAATTCAGGATCATTGTATCACCCCTGCTACACTCTATGATATGAGTTTTGTGACTAGAATTTAACAGCTCCAAGGGAGGGAAGGGGAGAGAGAAAAAGAAAGAGAGAGAGAGAGAGAGATTGACATCAATAGCATATTTATTAAGCTGTAAATTCTTTAGTTACCCCCAAAAGAACATTTGTCCTCTAAGATATATTTTAAAAACTCCTGTCATGATACTATAAAATACCCTTTTAAAGAATTGCTTAGTGAAAGTTTAACAATTCAAAAAAAAAATAGAATTATATGATACTGATGGGGACAATTATGTATCATTATATAATTCCTTACCTTTATGTCCATGGATATCTATTGTAAAATCATGAACAGAGTTCTAAAAATAACCTTTACTTTTATACTATTCCATGCAACACTTACTTCTAAATAAATAAATATTGTACCATCTATGCAATTTTCATTCTTGTGAATCAGACACCATATGGCTTCCTAACCTTATCTCTTACACTATACATTTAGTAGCTCTCACCCCCTCACACACTCACACACTCATTCACATTTTCACATACATATTTCATCCAAACCAGCCAGTCTTCAGATCTTAGAATGTGACCTACTTCAGCAGTCCCCAACCAGTGCTCCTATGAGAATCTAATGCCTGATGATCTAAGGTGGAGCTGAGGTAGTGATGCTAGCGCTGGGGAGCAGCTGCAAATACAGATAAAGTTTTGCTGGCTTGCTGCAGCTCACCTCCTGCTGTGTAGCCCTGTTCATAATAGGCCACAGACCAGTACTGGTCTCTGGCCTGGGAGTTGGGGGCCCCTGGCCTAATTCTCTGCTTCTTTTTCTTTTAATGCTCTTTCCCCAGCTAGAATACACTTTTTCCTCTTTTTTTGTTAATTCAAATCCTTCCACATCAAAGTTTGTTGCTTCCAAGAAGCACAGAATTCTTGACTTACTGAATCTACCATTCATCTTAACCGTACTTTGGCTATTCTCATTAGATATTTATGCACAATATGCACCACAGCAGTTATCAGTTTCTTTTAAGTTGCCTCAGAAGGACTGTGGGTGCTCCAGGTGATCATGTAGTGTCTTCCAAGTAGCACCTCCAGACAAGATGCCATCTACTTAACTTCCCGTCATACCCAGTTCTATCTGTTATATGCTATACACAAAATAGGCATTGAAAGCTTTTTGAATAAGTGCTTGAGTGAATAAAAAGATGAAAAACTGTTCATTGTTTAAGACATTCAGATGATTACTAGGTATCTCCGAGGTATGAATTTTTTTAGCAATCTGGTATTGATTTAATCTACCATAGTATATGGTTTTATACTTACCGGAACAGAAACTTGAGGATTATCTGCAAGTTTTCCCAGCACAGCAAAGCCATCGACATTGATTTGGCCTCTTGGCTTTATAGGTAAAGATTCAATTCTGTTGCAGTCAACAAAAAGAGTAGCCCTACTCCTTTCCACACCAATCATAATTTTATGCCATTGGGAATCAAACAAGGAGGGAAAATTTGAAAAGGCTGCAGTTTGGAGACTTCCATCCAGTCCCTTGTATGAAAACGCAACAGATTTTGTTTGGCCATTAATCTTCACGCCAACTTGCTCCTTCCCTGAGGAATCCTGAATCTGCCAAATGCTCCAGTTCTTTTCAAGTGTGCTTCCAGTCATCCGAAAAGTAGTTAAAAAGGAGTATTCTTCAGGCAGTCCACTGGGATATAAATGCCTGAGTAAAATTTTAAAACAGTCAATATAAATCTTGTTTTCTGTAACCATGCATATTACCGTATTCTCTTATTATGCTATTTTAGATTCCAGACCTACAGGAAAGCTACAGTGTGAAAAACTAGGTACTACTTTTTCCTTTCATGACTGTTCATAAAGACCTTCACAGAAGTTCAATCATTCATGTACATTAATGCTCGATCTTAAGATATTAAAATAAAACCCTTCCTCAAAGCTAAGTAGGGTTCCCAGGGCTGCATAATCTCAACAATATTATTGGTTGTGCTACCTAAAGAGCTACTGCTCAGCAATCCATCTCAGCCAAGAAATACATTCTTGCAAAGTTATTGGCAATATTTCTTCCACAAATGAAAGAAGAGATCATTTGGAATCCAAATCAGCTCTACTAGTTTATGACATCATTTAATTAAAGCAGCTTTTAAATATTTTGTTTTAATATAACATGTTAGAGTTCTTTGTTATTTCCATAATTGCTTGGGTATTCCCCTCCATAATTATATCCTAGACCCACATAAGCATTTTGAGAATCAGTAACTATGCAGACCTCAGAAGCTCCTTCACACTAAGAATGTTTCCCCCCTCCCTCCGCCCCCGCCCAAGGGAGTTCAAAGTGTGGTTTAACTAGCAGCTGGTTGTTTGTCACTGGATGTATGATGAGGGCGAGGTGACCAGTTCTTAATTCTCTACTCCAACCCAGTTGGAGTTGTCCTCAATCTGACAACTAAGTCTGCATCATTGCTACCTCCTTTATTGTTTTACATGGCAGCATAAGACCATCAGTGTCCCTAAGGCATCTCCAGTCTATGTAGAAACTGTGATCTGGAGCTGCTACAACTACCTGTATCTTCTTCTGTTGAAGCCGAACTGCTAAAAGCTGAGGACCAAAATTTTAAAATGTCAGGACATATTAAATGTAAACTTCACCTTTTAAGGACTTGAAGGTTATATCTTTCTACCTTCCTCCTAAATATAGAAAAATTCCTAAGTAAGCAAGTGCTAGCAAAACTGGCTGCCAAATAATTTTGCTTGCTAAATAATTAAATTTGACATTTCTAAGAACAGGACCCAAAATTCCAAACAACCCTTCTTCAGGTCAAATTCCTATTATGTAGCCCATTTCTTGTGAAAAGCAAAGAAGAGAAAGGCAAGAATAAATATCTAAAGAGATGTTGATTTAATGCTACAAACTAAGATTAATAACATATAAATTTACATATTGGCATATGTGTTGTTGCCAGTTACATTAAAACATATTGATGGGGTCAAGAATTTCTAAACCAGAAAATTCCTCAGTTCCAAGAATATTTCGTAGTAAGTGAAATTACTTAACTTGCTAAGATTTTCTATCTTTTTTTAGCATTTTTAAAATTTATTTATTGATTTTAATTAGTTTCACGTATACAGTACATTGGTTAGACATCTACATAGTTCATAAAATGATCCCCCCAGTTGCTCCTTCCCTCCCCTAGCCCTCCACCTAGCCAACATATTAATAACTGCATTCCCTATGCTGTGCTCCCCATACCCGTGACCATCTATCAACTACTAATTTGAACTTCTTTTACACTTTACTCCATTCTCCCAGCCCCTCAACACCCCTCCCCTCTGTCCATCACCAAATCGTCTACTATATTTGCGAGTCTGTTTTTGATTGGTTTGTTCTTTTTGTTCCTTAGATTCTGCATGTAAGAGAAATCATGTGGTTTTTCTCTTTCTCTGTCTGACTTAAAGACCTTCTAGGTCCATCAAGACAATATCTTTTTCCATCCCGTTCCTTTTAGTCTGTGTGTGTCTTTTAAGTGAATCTCTTAGATGCAGCATGTGTAGGGGTCTTGTTTTCATATCCATTCACCCACTCTTTCAGTTGAAGCACTTAATTCTTTTCCATTTAAGGTACTTATTAATAGGAATGTAGTTGCAGCCATTCTTTATTCCTGTTTTTGATACATGTTTTTTCGTCTTAAAGAAATCCCTGCAACATTTCCTGTAATATTGGCTTGCTGGTGATAAATTCCTTTAGCTTATTTTTGTCTCGGAAGCTCTTTATCTGTCCTTCGACTCTAATTGATAGCTTTGCCAGATAAAGTATTCTTGATTGTAGGTCCTGGGTCTTCATCACGTTGACTATTTTGTGCTAAGCTCTTCTGTTCTACATAGTTTCTTTTGAGAAATCAGCTGCCAGTCTTATAGGTGCTCACTTGCAGGTAACTATCTGCTTTTCTCTTGCTGCTTTTAAGATTCTCTTTGTATTTAATCTTTGGCATTTTAATTATGATGTGTCCTGGTGTGGGCCTCTTTGGATTCCTGATTTGGGGGATTCTCTGAGCTTCCTGTGTTGTATGTCTATTTTCTTCACATAGTTAGGGAAGTTTTCCATCATTATTTCTTCAAATAGCTCTTCAACATCTTGTTTTCCTTCTGGTATGCTGATGAGACAGATATTTTTACCTTTAATAGCGTCCCATAAGCTTCTTAAATGTTATTATAATCTTGGCTTCTTTTTTCTTGCCATTCTGATTGAGTGTCCTTGGCTTTCCAATCCTCTATATAGGTCATTTGATCCTCTTTATTCACTTTGTTTATTCCATTTAATATACTTCTCATCTCAGATAAGGTGTTCTCCATTTCAGACTGGTTCCCTTTATAATTTCCATTTCCACTTTTATGTTTTTAATTTTTGCTGAATTTATCTACACTTCTCAAAAGTTCATTGAGCATCTTCATAACCAGTGTTTTGAACTCTGCATCTGTTAAATTGCTTGACTCCATTATTTCTGGATCTCTGTTCTGTTATCTCATATGGTTTCTGCTTCTTTGTCTTCCCATTTTAACTGCTTTCAATTGTTTGTTTCTATGTACTAAGCAAAGCTCCTAAGTCTCCCAGTCTTATTAGTGTGGATTAATTAGTGTGTAGTAGGTGTCCAATGGCATGGCCTTGAGAGGGTTTCAGCTGCAGGCCAAATTTAGACGAAGCCTCTGCCCCTCCAGGGCCACCTATTAAGATTCAGCAAGCAGTCCACAGATGCTGTGCTTACAGTTGCCTCAAGAGGCCACACCAGAAACTGCTGTCAGCTGTTACCAGTGTGAGCTAGGTGCTGCTCAGCAAGGAGCACTTGACTTGCTGAGGATACACCTAGATGTGGCTTGGACGGGGTGGCGAATTGGGGGAGGTGGAGTTTCGGGGAATCCTCTGAATAGAGAGACCTCTGTTATCCAGTATGATGACCTCTTGGCTATGGCAGTGCTGAGTCCGCACACTGGGATAGGGGAGGGCTCAACAGAGGAACAGTGGATACCACCAGCATTTCTGTATAGAGCGAGTCTCAACTGGGCCCTCACTCCAACAACTCAATGTCTCCCTGTAAGTCCCTGGTGCCCCTTGTGCACAGCCTAACTGCCACTGGTGCTCAGAGTGAGCAGATCCCTCACCATGAAAGTCTGCTCACAGGCACAGCCCCTTTAAGAGGCATCTGCAGCTGCCACCGCCACAGCCTCCATCTTACTCAGCTGCTCAGACCAGGCAGCCTCACGTCCTTGCCTCATTCTACCTTCTGCCATTGCAGGGAGATTTCTTAGATTTCTCCCTAGTGGTATGGCTTGTTCATCTAGATCCCAGGTGATTTTTCCTTGCTGTTTGCTCCTTGTTTCCCTGATTTGATCACCAGAAGGATGAACAGAGCCTCTATCATCTACTATTTTTTCCCCCTAAGATTTTCTATCTTTACTTTCACTTTAATTATAAAACTTTGTCATCCCTTATAATGACATAAACAAACATAAAGTAACTATGTTTGCAAACCTTCAATGAAATGGGTCAACTATGTCAATAAATGTCAATACTTTGTTAATTTTATTAAAATAACAAAATTGTGAAACTTTTCATCTGAGTACTCTTTTATCATCCAAGTACTTCTTTTAGCCATTATTTTCTAAAATGTCTTTGGTTTTACTTATAATATTGGGTGAATTCTTTTGTGAGTACACATTCTTAAATGATTCCTGGTAATGTGTATTAAACTTATTTCAAAGCTTTCAGATCACTAAATATCTTTTATGTCTGTCAAGTGCACAGCAGGTTTTAACAAGTATATTTTAAAAGATTCCGTTTGGAGCTGAAGAAGAAAAATTTATCCAAGAACTATTTCCCCAGAACAGAGATGTCTACCACATCTATTTCAATATTTGTTTTTAATGTAGATTCTGTTTGTCATATTTCCTTTAGATTTTTAGAGTTTTCAGAATATACACATTCCAGAATAACTTCTAGGGAAGAAACTAAGATTTAATAATGACAGCATAATATAAAACCTTATAGAAGTTTATACATTTCATTTAACTGACCTCAATTAATTTGGAGCTGAGAGACAAGTTTTAAAAGTTTTATTCAATGGTGAAATTTGACAAGTATCCATTTAAATTATAAATAGATTATTTTAATATTATTTTCACTTAATAATCTAAACTTAACCAGATGATTAAAGAATTTATTTTTCTTTTTTGTTGAAGATAGTTACAGTTGAGGTGTGAGGTTTTCATAGAAGGAATTAAATCCTAATGCTTTTTCTTCTTCTCTTCCTTAAAGCATTTTTCTTATAAGTTTTTTTTTTTAATTTACATTACCTATTATTTGTTTACATATGTACTAAGCAAGGCTATAGAATTTCATCAGTCCTTAGGATATAAAAAATAAATCTGTTTTGTTTTGATTTTAGAAGTCACAGTAACTTGCTTGAGTGACTTTTGCAAAGACATCATGAGATTAACTGAAGGATCTGTCCCAATTTGTGATTTATTCAATTTCTCCTGCTAAGTGAGCAAAGATAGTATCTTTAAGGTAGGAAAGGACATAATGTCCCCACTTACTTCTGATCTAGTTATGTAATGCCAAAATTTTTTTAAAGTGGGATGGTGGTTGAAATTGTTAGAAGTACAATTCATTTATAGACATATTGTTAACTCAAGGGTATTGGTCTGTCTTTCTCTATATACATGAAGATTAAATACATATATATAAATTTGTGTGTGCTTATGTGCATATATAAACATAATCAAGATTATCATGTTATTGCTATTTTAAACTAGGCTCCTACAGTATGTCAGTATGATAAAAGGAGAAAATTTGTTTCAGTTTTAAATTAATAAAACATATTTGCATTTGTATATACTTAAGATGATTTAAAAGCCCTCCCAAGTCTAATTTATAGAACAGTCAGTTCCATTGTCTTTTTTGAACACCTGAAATTCTGTTCTTGCAAATATACTGTGCACATTGATAAGTAAACTTGACAGCATATGTAATTTAAAAGAAGCTGAAACTATAAATGATTTATTCCGTTATGTTACAATCCACACAGAGTATCTTAAAAGGAGATCCATAAGAGTTTGAATAAAAGGTAAGAAGTCTTTAGACCTTGAAACATTTATGACCTTAACCCAAAGAAAAGCGAAGGATTATATGTGTTAAGGCGAAGAAACACAACATGTTTGTAAGTATGAGTTGAGAATGTGAAATTACACTGCCTAAAATAAAGAATAAAAAGCAGCAAAAAAAAAATTTCATAATCTTTCAAAAAATAAAAAAAGTAAATAACAGTAAATTGTGACTATCATTTTAGCTCTATATGCCATACTCCCACAAAGATCCTGCTAATAGTTTATTTTCACTCCCGTGGAGCCTGTATTCTCCAGCATAGAAATTCTCTTTAAAACCAAGACAGTACACTCGTTGCAGATTTAAGAGCAATTCCAGTCCCTGCCATTCTTACCACCTAGTTTTTGAATGAGTAGGACTTGGAAGGCAGCTTGAAAAGAAAGAATCTGCTAAGGAGAAAAGACTCCCATCTGCATATACTCTCTCCTAGTACTCTCTGCTGCTTTTAGACAACACTTAACTAATACCACTGCATATCAGGCTCTATTCAAGCCCTCTATATTTATTAACATTTACTCTGAGAGAACTGAGAGAAGTGAAGCAAAGATTATTTAAGTAACTTGCCCCAAAATAGACTTTATTACCTATCTGGGACCCCATCTAACTCAGCCCTTTTGCCCTCCTCCTCCTCTTTGAATTTCATTCTTCTACTTCCTTTTCTACTTCCTCCTTTTATTCTATCTTTCAATAAGTCTTGGCAGTAAAACAAGAGTTTTGGTGCTTGTGGGGCAGAGAGTCAAGGAGATAGAAAATATGGGACATTGGTTATAGCCTATGAAATATATTGAGTGATAGCTCTAGGTCCTTAAGAGAAGAAAGACAAACAAGATAAGCAGGAGGAAGGGGTCTATATGGACTCAATCTCTGAACTTAGAGTTAATGACCGTGCAGATTGTACCTTAAATCATAGAAGAGAAAATTAGGTCAGCATTAAGGGTCTTGTGTCACGTTTAATTATTTTTTTTAAAGGAAGAAAAAAATAAAAGTTTTCCAAGCTTATTTAAGAACACAACTAGCACTTCTGTGCATGAAAAGAAATTATGAGCAAAAAAAAATCAATAGCCCTTATCATGCCTTTAATCTTTCCAAATGCACATTGTTTCCCAGGGTCAGTATTGAAAAAGATTTAGAAGCACAACCTCTGAAGCCAATCTGCCTGGATTTCAGCCCTCCCAGCACCTCCCAACCCTGTGACCTTAGGCAAGTAACTTAAAATTTCTGGCTTCAGTTTTCTCCTCTATGAAATCTGGATAATAATGTCCCTACTACAGGGTCATGATGAAGATTTGATGCTATTTGGGAAATTTATTAAAGGAGTTTATTCAGTGCACTATTATTGTTTTATAAAATATAATATATTCAAAACATGAATATCTACAATCTGGTACTATATCAAAATATTCTAATTTGATCAAAATTTTAATTATTGTAAATATTTAGTTTCCATAACATTCTTTTACTGTTCTAATTCATCATTATTTACCTTTACATCTTAATTTCTATCAAGCCCTAATTTTCTTGTCCATCTACCCAAACGAATCTTAATTCTATTTTTTTGCAATGCACTAAAACACAAAATAATCATAATAATCACATATAGGGTGTTTAGACAATATAAAACTGAAAACTCTGAAGCTCATTCATAACAATGGTATGACTCAACACTTACACATACACTAAAGCATTCAGTTATGAATAATTTAAAGGATAAGAGTTCCAAAGAAGGAGATAAATTAAGCGGAGGATTTTTTTTTTAATTATTATCACTACCATTGTTTCTGTTATCATTATTCTAGTTTTGCTTTTGTTTGGTTCCTGCCGGGATGTGTGGTTCTATTTCAGCACCAAGATGCTTGAACAGCACCATTGTGAGTCTTCTAACCACTCTGTGGTTCCCAGTTAAATTTATGCTTAACCTCTGGCACTGTTCACAGAGGGTCCTTTCAGTTAAAACCAGACAAATTACAGGAAAACAGAGAGTAAAGTAATAAGAACATGTCCTGAATCGATGTATAATAGTCTCAGTGATTTTTTTTTTCCTGGAATGGAAAGTAAATTACATACTGAAAACATGAAGAGCATTCACATATTCAGGCACTGAAGATAGGTTGGTAAATAAATTCCTTCATCTTTAAATAAAATCATGATCCAAGAAACATTAAGCATGAGAAGATGCTCTAACATTGGTTAGCTTTTCATTTAAAAAACTGCATTTGAGACAAATAATTAGATTTAAAAAATTTTTTATATCACCTGGTTGGAATCCTGAAGTCTACGCTATTTCCCAGTTTGTAAGCCACTTGTAATGAAGTTGATCCCACTACCCTTTGAATAGCTCTTCTGGATGCTGCTTTATCTATCTGGAACTGAGAGATCAAGTCAAACCCTATAGAAAGGGAATGCAAAATAAAAAGTCTAAAATGAGATTGGTTTTATTCTTTTCCACAACCTCCTCAAATAAAAGAAACTATCAAGTAGGTTTATAGAAAGTTACTCACCTGGTAAATCATCTTGGCCAATCCTGACCTTTGGACAGAGTTCATTTCCACCATTAGAATTTGAATTGATAGGAAATCCTGCAAAAGAGATCACATGTCATCCTCCCTCATCTCTTATAGGGATCGCGGTGATATGTCAATAATAATAAGAGCTGAGCAACTATTAAAGTACAATATCATACCAAACAGCTTGTTAATAAGTAGTGTATCTGGCTTTACTCTATGACTCTAAGATTATAATTCATTCATCTTGACTCATCCTGTAAAGGTGGCAAGACACAAAGTTACTTTAATAATTTCTGCTGGGAAAATGTTCCTTTTGGGGAAATTAGGAATTTTTCTTCCTTTTAGAGCCAGAGCTGCATGACACTCTTAATGGCATAGTATCAGAAACTTGTTTGGAAAACTTTTGATGGTTTGGGCTAGAAAATGCTCTATAAACACCACAAATTTTAGAATTCTTAAGAGAATCCAGAGCCACCCTTGAGCCAGTTCAGTGAGACTTCTGGAGAATGGAGTTCTTAGGAAACTTTGTGAGATAGAAGAGGAGTTGGGGGGTAGGTGGTGGGGGGGACTCATTAATCCTGAATAACATATAGAGAATGTATTTAATTTCATAAATTCATTCTAAGAGATCAAAAAAGGTCCCAACTAGACTATTGCTAGCATCCTAAAATGGGGGAGACTGATGAGAAGAAGAAAACCATGAGGAAGATTAAATGCTCAATTTGATGAAGAATCCTAGAATGAAATTGGATGCTCCTTACACAAGTGGAAGGTCGTAGGGAGAGAGTGTTTTTTCACCACCACAGAAGAGCTCATATAAGTGTCCAACCCCAGTGCCCTGCTGAGACTCACCTGATGGCAGAGACTTTCTAGACTTCAGAAAAAGCATTTTACGTTTACAAAAGCTTTGGCCCAGCCATCCCCATAAATCAAATATATTGTTTATATCTTCCAACCCCCAGATAACGGTCTTCTATCCATCCATCCATCCATCCATCCATCCATCCATCCATCCATCCAACATTAACAATCACCTTCTGAATCAATCACCTTCTGAACCAGGTAGGCACTGTGCTAGGCACTGGAGCACCCAGATTGACTTTTCTGCCAACTTTGATTATAGCCAGGACTTCTTTTTTGTACTCAGCACTGACCACATACACACACACACACACACACACACACACACAGAGTTATAGAATACACCCATGGTCAAAGCAGGACTGAAGAGTAAGGGTGTGAAGGACAATGGATGCCTCACTAAGTCCTCACTCAGCCACAGCCCTCCCTGCCTGATCCTTTCTGAGAACAGGTGATATTTCAAAATATAGAAACTGTGGCCCTTACTTGGGCGACGCTTGACAGTCGCAGATGCCCAGGGTCCCAAGAAACTGCATACAAAGAGGAAAACTGGAATTTTCCTGGAAGAGAGAAGAAAAATGACTCAAACAGGAGTCTTTGCAGATGGGGACTACTTTAATATTTTCAAACATGGTAAACTTAATTGATGTAGGTGAGCAAATCTCAGTCATCTATTTTGTTCATTTTGAGTTTAAAATCTGATTGAGAAATTTAATGAATTCTCATGCTTCCAGTTTCTAATTTAAATAATCATAAAATTGTTGTTTTTTTCTATCTCATCGTTTCAGTTTCTATGTATCTTACTGTTTCTATACCTATTTCCTTATCTCTGTTTTCTTTTATCTTAGTTTTTCTGCTCTCCATTTCAGTGGCTGTCTCTTTCTCTCTCTCTCTGAGTCTCTCTTCTGTTTCTCATGCTTGCTCTTTTCTGTCTTACTATCTCATCCTTATCTCTGTCTCTCTCTTCTCACTTCTTCCCCCATCAATTCTCATCTTAACACCAGTGCGAAAGCACAGACCCTCAGCTCAAGGGACCCCAGCCCAGTATCCCTGCCATTCTTTCCATTATCAAGGTCTTACCAGAAATTCTTCATTTTCCCAATCAGTTTCCTTTGTTGTCAACAGTCCTGATGAAGAAAGAGTTGTAGGGGAGACAGTGCTCCCACAAGACCCCTTTACTGTCACTCTAGGACTGATCTGTTTTGGACCCAGCCTTTGTTCCTCTTGCCCTTGTGAGGGCTAAAAGCAAAGGGGGCGAACCAGAGGCATCTGTTGACACTTTAAACCAAAGCAGAGGGAAGGGGTGGGGAAAGGCAGCCTTGTAAACCCAGGCCTAGCCAGAGGTGTGTCCCCAAAGCTAATGAGGTTACACTGAAGGAGGGATTAGCAAGGGAAAGTCTGCTGAAAAGGAAAAAAAAATCAGGATGTGGAGAAATTCACCAGAAAAACCCAGGCAAGTGCTAGAGGAATACAGTGGAAGCTTTCAGAGAACTGAGGTAAAGAGGGGCTCACTGGAAAGCAGGGATGTGAGAACTCGTGGGAGCCTTGGTGCCCATCCAACTAGCTTTGAATTCCTGTTTGTTCTGAATCTTACTGGTTGTATATCCTTGAGCAAGTTAGTTAATCTGTCATTCAGTTGCCTTAACTGCAAAATGGATTGAAAATAGTTACCTAAAACAGTTATGAGAATTAAACGAGAGAGGAAACCAGAGAATCTAATGCTTGCCTCAAGAGAAGAGTCATTGTTCCTCATATGATCATCATTATAGCTAACATTTTGTTATGTGCCCCTCTGTTAAAAATGCTTGAAGCCTAGTGACGTTTAACTCTCACAACCCTATAAAGTAAGACTAAAATTATTCCTAATCTATAGATGAGAAAATTGAGACACAGAAAATGAAGTAACTTGTAACTTGTCCCAAATTGCACAGCTAATTACACAATACATGTTAGCTCTCTCTACTTATTGGCTGGAAATATTGATAAAATGTAACATCAAGCCTCCTAGTTCTTATTTCTTCTTAAACTCTATGATTACCAGAGCTAAGCAGAATATCCTTAGAAATAAAGAATATACTATCCTCTATAAACAAGTTGAGAGCAAGTTATAAGGAGCACAGACCTGTACAGAGAGATTTTGTCAGCACTATGTCACACATACCGACTCTCTCTCCAGAACCTGAGCAAAGAGAGACAGAGACAGACAGTGAGCTCACACCCCACCCACTCAGAATTGCCCTGCTTCTGGCTCCATCTTGGGGGACATGAGTCATCTATCCAAAAACAGAGACATTCATGGTCAGAAGATTCAGTAATCTTAAAAGGTCACGGTATCTAGCATAAAGTGTTTTTGCTTCCTTGAAATTTCTTCAATCTGTTTATTAATTTAATTTTTATTTAATTGAAAAATAAAGTGTTTCTTTTCATTTGTTTGTTTCTTTTAAAAAATTCCTTTTCTCTCTGCTTTCCTCAGCTCACTGGAGAGTTTGCCCTAATAAGCTGTGAACCAGGCAAATTTGAACATCTATATCATTTGTTCACCACTCCTTTTCTACTCATAACCTACCTGTTAAAGTCCTGTCACTTCCTGGCACAGGGACATCCAGTTCCTCACAACGTTTGGAGTTTTCTACAAGACTCTCTCATTCTCCTTCTATCTATCATGATTACGATTCCCTAGGGTAGCCATTGTGGCTAAGTCACAGAATTACTAATGGTCATAGTCTAGCGTATTCTTGTAAATCTACCAGTGCTTATTTAAATGGAGTGGTTTATTAACCCAAAGAACTGAACCTGCAATGGTAGAACTTCAGAGGAGAAATTGTACAGCTGGGTCCTTCCTGACATCTTGAAATCACACAAGACAAGCCAGCCCTGGATCCATGGGGAAAAGGGCCTTTTCCAGAGGGACCCTCCCTACTGAAGTTCTTTATTTGCAATATAGATCCTTTAATATTATTTACTCTGAGGCAAAAAGAAGAGAAGAAGATTTTCCTACATAATTAAGAGTTCAAGAAAAACTTTTGCTAAGTGTTCCAGAGATCTCACCTGCTTTTGCCCCCCGCCCCACTTTAAAGAGTCCTCTACAGCTAGAATCTGAAAGCAAACGAAGCAGGGGATTTTTAATAAAAGATAAAATAATGGGGAAGAAAATAGATTTGCTTCTAAGTGGTTTGGCTTCTTTCTAGTTTGTGAGTTTTATTTAAGATGGTGAAAAGCAAGAAACAGCTCTATCAAAAAAATGTAAATCGATACTTTTATTGCATATACACACATCTGTATATACATTTTATTTATATATGTATTTAAGGACAATTTCTTCCTCCTTCTACCTCCATTTTCTATTAGTCATATTTCCTAACATAACATTAGAGTCTCACAGAGAACAGTGCAAACCCTAAACTATCTTGGTCTGGGTCAGGTTGCACCTAAAATCATAGGCATGTAAGCTTTTTCATCATTAACACTGTACCTGACAGTCTGTTCTTAAAAAAACATGAGGAAATGAAATCTAGTCAATCCTATCAGATCATAAATGCACTAAGTCGGCTTAATATTTAAAATGATCCATGTTGTAAATAGAAGTATTTTATACAGAATAATTATGCTTTCACCTCTCTTTAATCTTTCCCCTCCACACACACTGCTCTGTACAACATACATACACACTAATCTTTCCCTTTCTATAAATCCAGAATTTTTTTACTTACAGTTTACATCAGGGAACAACCATCAGAAATAATCATCTTTTTCTGATCATCGACTTTCTTTCATTTGTTTATGCAATCATTCAGCAAACACTTGTTGACTAACTTATATGTATCAAATATGTGCTAGGAGTTGAGGAGACAAAAAGCATGAATAAACGTAGCCTTGCCATGAGGAAGCTCAAGGCCCAGTGGGGAAGTCCAATATGAAAATGACTGCAACATAGTGAGTGAAAAAGGCTGTGGCATCACTGAAAGCAAGTATAAACTCAATTTAAGGGCACTGGGAAATTTTTCATAAAGAAGGTGAAATTTTAAGGGACGAATAGAAGTCTACCAAGAGAACAAGTGGATACAGGACATTTGGAGCAGAAACAACAGCAAGTGCCATGACAAAAAGGTAGAAAAGAATATTTTAGAAACCCCAGGTTTATTTCAGGAACTCTTTCACTTATAAATATTTATTGATGACTCTTCTACCATAAGCCCTGAACAGATCTTAACACAGAGAGATGGCAGAGAAAGGCCAAGTCTCTGCCACCACGAAACTTACATGTTGGTGGGGAGACAGATACTAAATACATCTACAAGAATAAACAAGATAATTTCAATGGAAAGTGTTATAAAAAATAAAAGAGGACAATGCACACTTAAGAAAGGCAAGGATAGGTTTAGAGGCTGATCTAGATGAAGGGGGTCAGGGAAGGCTCCTCTGAGATGGTGAACTTCGACTCAGATGAGACTAAGAAGTAAGACCCATAGGGTAGATTGGAAAAGGAGTAGGGAAGGAGCAAGTAGAACTACCTGGTTTCGAGCTCGTGCAACCGAGTAGACGGCAATGCCATTTTCTAAAAGAACAAATCAGAGGGCCCTGGGGAGGAGATGAGTAGGGGATCTTTAAAACCTTTGAAAGAGTTTGCCTTTATTCTGGCTGTTATGGAAAGTGGGAGAAAGGTTTGAGGACAACAATTACTTCTTTAGATGAATCTTCAGAAAAATGGTTCTGGTGTCACTTGAAGGATGGATTGAATGGATTCAATCAATATGTATACATACACACAACAGAAACAAAAGTTTCAGAAGGCAATACTTACCCATGTAAATGTGGTGCACTCTGATTTCTGTTTATTCTATTTCATTTTGTAGTGATGGTGACCAACTCAATAAATTAATATCGATACTAGCCAATAAGTTGCAACCCATGGTTTTGAAAACATTGAATTAGAATACAATAGGCTCTAAAAATGCCAAGAGATATCTTTTCTCTTGTTGCCTGGTATGGGCACAGTGTTTGGGATGCCTCATAAAACTCATAGAATAGTAGAGCAAGTTCCTTAGTTTTAATACGACTATATTATTTTGAAAGTACTCTTTTGAAGTGAAGTTGTCGTAAACTTATTAATTAAAGATGCCATGGCTCCTATATTTACTTATTTATTGATTAAAATAAACAGCACTTTAAAAACTAGTCTCTTACTAGTATCTAGTTTTAACCTTTCTTCTGTCTGTCTTGTTTTTAAAAATAAAAGACCCAAAATGCCTAGTGGCACATAGCAGTTGTGCGAGGATGCTGCAAATTACCCACAGCTAGAGCCTGAAATATATTGTAGAAATCTCCGGCTGAGAAGCTAATTAACAATCAGAGAGTTGCTAAAACTAGGACTCCCACAGTTTTGCATTGGGTTCAGTTTTACTGTAAAGAAATTTCACCACAATCAAAGCTCTATTTTTAATCTGCTTATTTTGGTTCTATACTTGTAATTGTAGCCTAATCATACATAGCAAGCAAATAGAGCCCCGTGATGATAGATATTTCTCTCTGAAATCACTCACAAATAAATGTGTTCTCTCCATGGACCATTAACGCAAGGCTCTTATTTAACACAAACCCCACCCCCACCCCCAAGCTTTTAATCATATTACTTTTGTTTTCTCTGAAATATGAGCATTTCCATTTTCCCCAAGGAAGAGAGAAATCAATTCTCCTCTATGGCTGTTGCTACATTTGCTACTTTGTGGATTTTCAGTTTATAGCAGCTTGTTGAAAGCATCACTATCTCCATCCAGGTTTCTAATTCAGGAGATTTAAAGTGGGTCTGAGAATTTACCTTTCTAACTGGTGATGCTAATGCTGCTGGTCCAGTGAAAAATGCTGCCCATAAGGGTCTGTTTTCAACTCCGTTTAGCTATCCATCCTTTGTTACAACCGACATTGACTTGCAAACTGTAAGTGTTTAATAAGTATTTGCTGAATAAATTTTTAATTAAATTTATTGGGATAACATTGGTTAAAAACATTATATAAATTTGGGGTGTACAACTTTATTATACAACATCTGTATATTCTATTGCGTGTTCACCACCCAAAGCCTAGTCTCCTTCTTTCACCATGTGTTTGACTCCTTTTATCCTCTTCATCCTCCCGCCACCCCTTCCCCTTTGGCAACCAACGTTCTGCTGTTCATATCTATGAGTTTGTTTGTTTGCTTGCTTTGTTTGTTCGTTTATGGCTTTCTGTTTACATTTTTAAAAATAATTAGCAGTTGAACCCATAAGAGCTACTGGGAACTTTTATGCTCATGAAAAAAAATTACACTAATTTCCTTACTGGACACATATTAAAAAATTTACTTGGCAGAATGAAGGTTTCTCTTCTTCACTATTATTATTTATCAACCAAAGAATACAAAGTGTGTTCCTGAATTCCATGTTATTCTTTATCAGTAAAATAAAGAGATACTTGATTCTGAAATCACTCTTTCTCTTTTATGAAAGAACCCTGAACTAAACATTGTTTTTATGTTCCATCCTATAAAATTTTATACGTAGTCGCTAGCTTTCACATTCTATGAAAATGTTTTTTCTGCACTAGGTGGCAGTGTGATCCTGATATTTGAAACCTAAGCAAAGAAATCAGACTAGAATTTGATTTCCAGTCTTTAGGTAGATAACTTTGATTTTATGCAAATATTCCATTCTTGGTTGTTTTTCATATGTAGATATTGAAGTATTATAATTGATTCCATTTTAGGGTTGCTCTCAGAAAAAAATATGCCATTACAATGCACTCTGATTGTTCATGAAAGTCTATTGAAGAAGAGACACTGAATGAACAACTAAATTTAACTCTGCCCTAATAGGCGAACCATCCACTCTATCCAACCTTGCCATCTCCAACATGAGCCTTAAGGCATCGCCAAGGTTAATGGTGAGGGCTCTGGAGCCAGACTGCTTCAGTTCAAATCTCAGCACCACCACTTTCTAGCTGGGAGACCCTGGAGACATAATTAACTTCCCTGTGACTCAGTTTCCTTGACTATAAATATGAATAGAAGCACCTGTATTATAGTATAAGAATTAAACTAGAGCTTAAAATGGTGACTGAAACTCAACAAATTTTAGCTACAAATTTTCTTGTTGTTACAACTTGCTCTCCTCTACTTAATTCTCCCACTCGACCCAACTCTGCTGCAGTAAATAGTGTTTCGTTTAGATGTCCTTAGAAAAAAAGGATTTGGTGGTGCTGGAGGCTAAAAACTCTTAGGCAATATACAACTACTGGAAAAACTCACCTATAGATATCAAAGGCAATCAATCAAAAGCCTCCTCTTCCCTTCCATACTCAAATCTTTGGTTGTTTGCTACATCTTTGATTCTTCCTCCTATAAAACTGTGCTTCATAAGCCCTTTAAACTCACCCCAGAATCAATAAGACCATCTCTTCCATAATATTCTGTGGGTTTTCAAAAATGTTTATCATCAGAATCTCATTTGTACCTCACAACAATCCAACAAGATACTGGGGACCACCCTGTTTCCCTGGTGAAGAAACTTAGATGAAAAGGAAAGAGAACTGCATAAATCCATGGTTACTTAGTGACGAAAGAGATACCTAATCTATTGACTGAATCTTGAACCAAAACAAAGGCAACTACACTAATCATTGTAGAAACAATGAAATAGCTTCTCACACACATAGATTAGATAGATAGATAGATAGATAGATAGATAGATAGATAGATAGATAGATAGATAGATAGATTACTCAGACAACTCACCATTAACATTTTAGAATCTTTTCTTCCAGTCCCCTCTCTATGCACAAGTTGTGGTCATATTCTACATAATTTTACAGCTTCCATAAATACATATCACTTAAAGTACTTATTTTCTTTCACCAAAATTTAAAAGCAATTATACAGCACATACAAAATAGATACCAAAGCCCAGGTATAAGAACTTTGCTTTGAAGTCAAGTTGACAAATTTTAATTCTAACTGCTATAACCTCAAAAAGGAAAACAACTACAAAGAAAGAAACTTTTGAGTAACTGGGGGAGATTCTTCTGGCAGCTGGTGGTTTTTGGAAGATGTTCTTTTTCTCACCCAAAGCCATGTAGGACTGTAAATTCCAACCAACCACTTAACCACAAGGCAGCAGGGGCATACGTAGACATTCCAGAGGCACTAAAGGGCGAACACAGGCAAGTTCTGCCTCCTGCTTTTCTGGCATTTCAAATATCCCCAAGACCATGATTAATGCCAAGAGTAGCAATAGCAACTGACACGTGGGCAAGTGATGAAGAGCCTTTGTTCATAAGGACTGACCATAGAGCCCTTACAACCTGAAAGTCTCTCGCATTAGCACAGTCAGTAATTCCAGGCAGTGGTCAGTACAGGATGGACCAGCAGGAGAACAAGAGTAGACAGACAGGAAGTACCAAGATGATGACAGAAGCTCAGGATCAGACTGCTACTATTATCCCAGTCTCTCTTGGCCAAAAGCTTCACCAGGGCTTCCAGGACTTTTTCTAGAAATGCAAATTAAGGAAAAAATAGGAGAAGGGATACCAGGAACTGTGTTTCATATATTAAAAAAATATATATATATTATTCACTTTAACCCATACAACTCACTATCATTGCAATTTTACGGGTGAGGTAAGTGAGGCTCACTTTTTTCATGAGCACAAAAGTAAGATGTTAAATAAGTTACTAAGGAAAACTCCAGATGGCAGATCAAAACTAAGCTTAAATTTATCTGACATCAAAGCCAATGTTCTTATAGTTTGTTGTTTCTCAGTATGCAAACACAAACACGCACGCACGCACGCATGCACGCAATGCATAGTGTGCTTAAGTACTTTTTCCAGTCCACTGTGCGCCTAACCCTTTGCTATTATTTTCTTTTCTTTATAAACTCCCAAGCTGAAGAAGTCCAACAAGAGTTGTTTAGATATGCACATTGTACTGGTCACCAACCTGGTGCCCTAATTGAGCTGTGTCCAAAGACTCACCTTAATGGTGCTTTTTATAGCAGTAGTAAAGGTTGTTTCTACATTTTCTTGTGGTCCTATCTTTATCAAAATTTGTCTCAGATTCTAAACTCTCACAGGTTAAGGACCTCAATGATTTATCATCTCTGCCATACTTCCTTTATTCCCTACTACAGTCATTAGTTTGCATATTTTTCAGGAGCCAAATGTTCACCCAAGACTATATTTAAAACACAGTGCTGGGTACTAAGGAAATTTCCAGAACCAAATAATGCCTTATCTGCCCTCAAGGAAGAAGGACACATACACAGACCCCAAAACTGCAAAGCACATTTTGACTACAAAGCACATTTTGGCCTAAAAGGAACCCTGAAAGAAAATAAGTAGAACCATAAACAAATTGTTCTAGAGATAGAAAACTAAAAGTAATAGATACTGTTCAGAAGGATTCAAAAGAATTTCACAGAGGAAGTGACATTTTAACTTGACCTTGAGCCTTGAGGAAGGAATCATATTTTCTAAGCAGAGAAGGGCAGAAAGTATTACCAGGCAGTTGGAATAATGAAAGCAAAACCTCAGAGGCATGATAATGCAAAGAGTGTATTTAATTATGTCAAAGGCATGATTTAACTTTTTGAAAATGTTGTTTGTGTGTTGTTGTTAACCCAGGGGTTGAGAAAATTAGTATCATTAATTTACATTTAGTATCATTAAAGTACATTTGCTAGATAAATAAATAATGGGTCTAGCAATGTTTATGACTATCTCATATTAGGTTGCCTATCACATTAATATTTTGCCACTGAGAAACAAATGAGCAACCCATTTACTACAGTGGAAAATGTAAATAAGAGTTTCATTTATAGAGTAGCACAGTTCTAGAAGAACCTTTTTTTGTCTGCAAAGAGTTCTCAGTTTGGGGAGTTCATCAAGACGTAAGGAACACTAGGTGCCCTAGTATCAGCAGCAAGGGTGAAAGAGGCAAGATGCCTTCACTAGGACATAACAAGTTACTTGCTACCACTTAAATTACAGTTCATTTTAATACTTGTAATAAGCTACTAAGCTTACATAAAGTGCTAGGAAGGGTCAATGGCATAAGCTGTTAGCAATGCTTTCATTTCCTTGGAGAAAAGCTGAGTAACAAATAAACTCATATATTACTTTAAAAAATAAAGGTACAAGAGAACTCTGAGCACATCCGAAGTGATGACTTCAAGCCGCGAGAATGAAGGCACAGAGCCAAGCATGGGAGATGTGTTATGTGCAGAAAAAAGACTTGAAGTTGCCCTGAACAGTGAAATAAGCTCTCAAATGGAGCTCAAGAGGGAGATGGGGAAAAATGTAGAGTGTAGCTGCAGCAACTCAAATGGAAATCAGCATGCCTGTGGGGTATTTCCTAAGACCTACTCAGTCAAGTAGAACAAACTAGTAAAGAAGCAATAAAAGAATAAACGACCTAGAATTATTGGCCTCACCAAGCATAACTTGCTACATAGGGTTGGTTTCAGAAGCACATATAGAGAAATTGCAGCACCACAAGAATTTCATCATTGTAGATGTTCTTTTAAGCTATGTTATCTGATAGGACACCGTGGAAAGCCGGAAGAACTTGTAAAATGTTATTACAAGAATCACGGGAGTAACCAGTAGAAATCTGTCTCTCGGTACAATTTTGGGAAATGTCATTTGGTTACAGATTTGTACCATAATAAAGTTGTCCATAAATATAGACTATAAACACAGAAGGCACGAAATAAATAACTTTGATGTTATATCAGGAAATGAAGTGATAGACCCATGGTGTGTTAATGTGAGCAGTTATTTATAAAGGAAAAATACACCAAGTTAGTTGACCCTCATTGGATTATAAATAACCATAAAAAGATGTTTAAGAAATTGGAAGATTATAAAAAGCCTCAGAGTTTTGGTGTGTTGCCTAGAGAGCCCACCACATTCATTCCTGTTGCTCTGTATCCAGTTACACTGGTGACAAATTCAACTTTAATTTGTATAGTTGCGATTCATGTTCCCTTTAAAAATAAATGCTTTCTGCCAAACCTAAGTACTACTGTTTTCTCAAATGAGAAATAGTGAAACTAATTTTAATACAGGACTTTTTATGTACTATATCTTCTATCTGCCTATCATACTGCATGCCCTTTCAAGGCATACTTCCATGCCCTTCTCAAGTAAGCCTCATCTTTTCCACAAAGCTCCCCCTGTACCTCTAGTCTGATGTTCTCCATTTTGATCACTCCTAGGAAAAACTACTTACATTAAATTATGTACATTCAGTTTCACAGGCAGGAGAGGATAGTAGAAAAAGCAGGGGCATCTCAAATCGGAATACTTGGCCTTGAGCCCTTCCTGTTCCACCAATGTGTGTCCTTTCCTTAGACTTGAAACACCACTGAGCCTGTTTCCTTTTCTGCCAAGTAGGGACTTTCGTAAAGGATTACTGTGAGACTCAAGATCTAATAAATATGGGAGAACTTGGTAAAATATAAAGTACTCTACAAAGGTAATTATTGTTTCAGAAATATTTAAGGAGCAACTATATATGCAAGACGTAGTTTTGAACGCTGCATAGTAATTACGACTGAAGAAGGCAAATTCCCAACTCTCAAGGACTTTAAAAATATAGCAGAGAAGTGAAGACATATACCTTAATAATTTAAACACAGGGTCATAAATAGTAACTGCCTTAAGCAACACTCACAGAACTTGAACTCAATTTGACAAACTTCCATAAAACTGGCTTTTGAGACACAAAAGTAAACATGATGGGTCACTGTCACCTGTCCAGCAGGAAAGACAGACACACAACAACAATGTCAATACAAGGCAGACGATGAATAAATCCTGTAAAGAAAGTGCTTTCTTGGAATGAAGTAGGCCTATATATATATAAACACATGGAAAGGCTTAGGCCTAGATGCTCAAGGATAAAGTTTGACAGGAGATGTTAGAGCTTAGAGTCTATTTTTAAAGATAGGTTTTAATTTCCAGAAAAGGTCAAAAGGACCAGATCTGGCTTTGAATTGACCAGTGCTGTAAGGCAAATGGATGCTAAGAGGAAGTAGAGGTGACTGTGGAGATTCTGCTAAGCTGGGTAAGCACTCTAGTAGAGACTGATGTAAGGTTAGAAGTTTCTGCAAGACCGTGGCAGAAAACTAATCACAACAAGCAGAGAATAGTGTCAACAGAGGTCAGAGAGCCAAGGAATGGGAAAGGCTAAGTCAGTGTTTAGAGGAGGACAGGATATAGCAAAAGGTTTTTTTGTTTACTTTTTGAAAATAATTTTAAAAATATTATTGGTATGGTGTTTACTGCTTGCTACTGTTCTAAGCATTTTACTTATATCAACTCATTTCATCGCACAGCAATCATAACTGGTAGGTGCAATTATCCCCACTGTAGAGATGAGGAAACTGAGATGGAGAAAGCTGACCACATTTGTGGGCTGAGATAAAAGAGTCATAGCAGAGAGAGAAATTGAAGACAAGAAGGAAGATGCCACTGGAACTCAAAAGAGAAAGAGCTCAGGGATTAGAGGTATCATAATATTCCTTTCTACACTTTTCTTTACTCCTAACTTCTCTGCAGTAGGCATTATCACCTTTATAGTCAGAAAACTAAATAAAATAGAAATAGGCAATCACTTTAGTGCTTTATATTCTGTCTTTAAATTGTTCTTTATCTCGTCTACATAAAAATAAGCTTTCCAAGAAGAAAGTTAGCCTCCCGAGACTAAGAATGGTGACATATTTCTCTTTTCCCTCCATTATCTAGCACTTGTGTGTGTGTGTGTGTGTGTGTGTGTGTGTGTTCTCTTCTGTTAGAGGAAATAAAATTAAACCCAACCAAGCCCAGACTCTTGATAATATTGCCCCAAATTTATCTTTCTGTATACTAAATACCTTATATTACTATCCTTAAGTACTTTTAGAATATGCTTTTAATTATTTTTCCACATATCATTAGGGAAAAGATAAAAATTCCAAATTTGAAGTATAGTTTCTACTGAATGCATATTGCTTTCGCACCACTGTAAAGTTGAAAAATCATAAATCAAACCATCATAAGTCAGGGACCTTCTGTATTTCTTAAATCCCTCCCTCCACCTCACCCTCCATACCTGTACCCCAATCTCCAGTGATTCTAAAGGATAGCCAGGTTGAGGACAACTGATATAGAGCCAGTCCCAAAACTGAAAGCTTTAGTGGTGGTTAAACGTATATGTATCCTTATTGGATCTTGGAATATATTCTAGATTTATTTTCTTTTTAATTAAGATAAAGATTGCATCTGAGGTTAAAATAAAGTCAAAGCTATTCACCAGATTCTCTCTTCCTTTCCTATAAACATGCACATAAATATTAAACTAAAACAGGACTCTCAGGGCTGCTCATGGAACTAACCAAGCAATCTGATCCAGTTATCTTTATACCACTCGTATGTGACATCTCTAAACTTGCTAATGAGGTAGCAAAGTCATTTGGGATAAAAAAAAAAAAAATTATCTTTACATGCTAATAAGACTCTGAGTCAAGAAAACAAAGAAGCATAGTCTGTTGAAAATAATTTGGACAAGACAGAACTGTAAAAAATAAAATAAAATCTTCTAGTCAAAGGGATTGTATAACTCTGGTCTTGAACTCCAGAATATATGGGGAGCTCTGGGATAGAAAAAGCCATTCCTTGCTTCAATTCCTAATTTCTAAGTATGTAAATAAATCAATGTTTGAGTGGTCTAAATGCAGTATGTTCCTATTTAAAACAACGAAACCTTTCACCCTTCAATTACTAGTTAAAACTGAAGACTCAGAATCACACACCCCAATTTAGAGGGCAGAAACTAAGATAAATCATGCTTGAAAGTTTTAATCATGAGCTAACTGCAGCAGTAGTCTACTCAATTGCTTGGTCTTGTTTACAGTTACATTTCATTCCTAGTCGGTTTCATTTTCAAGCAAAGCAACTAGATTGAGACACTTTCCTCAAAGTGCAAGAACTTTTTTCCTGCAATATGTAATATGCAGTGAGACATAATCTCATGACACTCAGTTTGAGTGGTTCTTTGTCTTATAAAACTTTAAGCCTTAGGTTCATGTCACACACACATACACACATTGTCTTTGCAAAGAATTCACATTTTATCCTCGATAATACATAAACAAAATATCTAGAGTGACCGACTCATTCCAGGGCTATTCCAGTGTTAGCACTAAAAATCGAGTGTCCTGAGCACCACCCTCCCATCCCAGTTCCAGGCAAATTGAAATGGTTGCTTACTCCAAAAGCAACAAGAGTCAGAATCCAGTATGGTAGACTTTGGATCCATATTTCAGGCCAGGTGCTCTTTTCTGGTAATGGTAACAAATCAGTCTAGAGAGCTAGACGGATACCACTAGCCATCATGCAAGAGCCACAGCTGTGCTCTGTATGTATTATCTGGAATCTTCCTAATATTGTGGAAAATGATTATCATTGTCCCAATACTATAATATAAGGAAATTGAGGCTCTGATAAATTAAATGACCTGCTCAAGGACATAAGAAATTATGTTATAGGCTCTGATCAATTAAGTGACCTGGCCAAGACCACACTAGTAGTATGTGGTAGAGCTGAGATTCGGGCCTAGTTCTGTCTGCCTTTGACGCTTGTGCTCAGTCTATTTCACTCTCTGCCTCTTGCATTGTGAAGTCCATCAATAATAATAAATTTTAAGACCTACGAAGAGGAGATTTTATAAGCACTAAAGCAAAACCAAGTAATAAAATATAGAGGAAGAATGGAAGTAAAAAAATCACAATCTATATAAATTCAATCAAATATAGGTCACAAATAAGACAACCAGCAGCTAATTGATGGATTACAAAGTCAAATTCATAAGATTCTTTATAACATCCTTTCAAGTATTCAAATAAAATACCAAGACCTTAAGCAAAAAGAATTTGCTATTCATATGTATGAAATATTTTGTTTCTAATTATTTCTCCTTGGAGCGAGTAATAATGTCTAGTATAAATATGATTTCTTGCTTATGTTTTTCTTATTTTGATTTATCCTATATGCTTACAAATAAAAACAGGATCGTAAAGCTGCTATTTAAGAATTGTCTTTTGAAAGGGACAAGAAACTGCTGGTTTATAATTTAAATCTTAACTATGAGAATTTTCCTCAGCATATATTCAATCTGAGTTCAATCAGCACATGTTTTTGGACTCACATCATTGCAAGGATATTCCTAAGGCAATTCTTGTCCGTTGTTTTTTTACTTGACATTCTTGCATACTCCTAATATCTCCCTACATATCAGTCCTATTATCTACCGCCTTACACTGGATCTCTGGAAAAGTGCACATCAAAGGAAGGAGAAAAGGAATTGAATCCATCAGTGTTAATAAAAGTGAGTCTTGACAACGTGCGACAGCTAAGGGCAGGATCCAATGAGAATCTCTCAATAGGATGGCAGACAGGTAGACATTTGGGTGCTGACCTTTAACTGATATTTTTAAAATGTGTGTTCTTACATCACACCATCTTAAGGTTGTTCGGCAACTTTACAATTTTTTAAGTACTCTTAAATGTGTCAGACAACCAGCTTTACAAGTGGCAGAATCAGCAACAAACCCTAAAATTGTCAAGGCCTCAGTTATTTTCAAAGTCTCTAATATTGTGGTTTACTAAACACTGCTGACATCTGGAAAAGTTTAATAGACCATCTTTAGGATATCACTTCCTTTCATCTCTTAAATATCTTTAGATATCAGAGAAGTTCAGGACATAGCACATTTTAGAGTTTCCTTTAAAGATCTTTTACTGAGGAAAACCTGTATAGCCTTTACGTTGGCATGGAAATGAGAGATCATTGAAATGTTAATCTCCGTCAAAAATATACTCGAGTATTCCTTGGTAACTTTTACCAACTGGCCGTGATACATTATAATGGATGTAATTTAGCCTCTCTGGATTAGATATTCTCTAAGAGATGTGCAGTAGTCCCTGGTAGCAAGGATGACTTCCTTTGAACTCCACGTATAAATAAAATAAACTCTTCAATGGACTGAATTTTAGTGCCCTCACCCTAAATTCCTATGTTGAAATTGGGATAATATTAGGAGGTGGGGAATTTGGGGGATGACTAAGTCATGAAGGGACAGTTTTCATGAATGGAATTAGTGCCCTTATGAAAAAGCACCCAGAGAGCTCTCTTGCCTCTTCTACCATGTGAAAACACAGCAAGAAGACAATCACCTATGAACCAGGATTGGGTTCTCATCAGACACCGAATCTACTGGCACCTTGATCTTGAATTTCCCAGCTTCCGGAACTATAACAAATAAGTTTCTGTTGTTTGTAAGCCACCCAGTCTATGGCAACTTGTTATAGCAGCCCAAACGACTAAGACAAGCTCTCACAGCATCTTAAATTCATATTCATGATCATGAAGAGTCAGGGTTGGGAACTCTTCAACCAGCTGATGAGGAACATAAAAGAATCAAGAGTGAGAGAAAAGAGTTTAGTTCTTTTTACTTTAAATTAGGTACTATATAGATTTAGCATAATCTAATAGTATTGCCAGTTTTTTTTAATTCTCATTATTGCTTCATCTGCACTATCAGAGGAAAAATGGAAAAGAAAACCTGAAATCAAAGCAAACTAAATTTTACAATTATAATACCCATAAACTCCTGGAAATTTTAGTGGCTGTACTATATTTTTTATTTGGCTAATAAATATGCGGATGTATTCCTTCTTCGATTATATTCTACTTCATTACCAATGGAAAAAAATAACATATACGCTTCACTCAATTTCCAGAACTCATGGAGAACAGATGGCCATTCTGAATAGTGATGTAAATTGAGTCATGAAATCCTCTAAAATAATTAAATAATGCTTTTGAACAAAAACTCAATTCAAAGTGTTAAAGCCATTTCTAAATACAAATTCAATGCAAGGCATGTGTAATTATAAATTATAAATCATGTTTCCTATTTACCTATGCTCTGCTCTTTTCTACACCAGTCATTATACATTAGCAAGACAAAACTAGGCACAAATGGACAAGTTAATGCCAATGCCATTAGAATTCCCAAATTTCTGTACTGTGAATGAAACTGCAAATTAAAACTACTAATTGGCGTATTTTTTTAAAAGTTACATTGTTACACAGAAACTTGAATGTAATGAGAACAGAAATAATTCTCTAGCTGTTTGTTGAGTGGGGGGGAAATTGACTTTTACAGTATCCATTTTGTATAAACTTTTACACAATTTTTTTTTTTCTTCAGAAACTTAGATGTTTGTGTGTGCAGCTGTAGTGATGTGAGGTCGGCGAGGAGATAATCCAGAAGAATCCTGGATCGGGTGTTTTGGAATTCCTAATAACAAAACAAGTCAAAAATGAGTTGAAAGATTCTCAAAAGCATCTTATATCTACTAGCAGTAAACTGCGAGTCTCCCTTCCTTCCTTCCTTCCTTCCTTCCTTCCTTCCTTCCTTCCTTCCTTCCTTCCTTCCTTCCTTCCTTCCTTCCTTCCTTCCTTTCTTTCTTTCTTTCTTTCTTTCTTTCTTTCTTTCTTTCTCCATCCATCCATCCATCCATCCTCTGGAAGAGTATAAAACAGGAAGTGATATCAGAATCTAATAATGTCTCTTTCTTGATATTTAGAGAGTTTTGACTTTATAATTAAAATTCGAATCTTTCTCAGTTGTCATATAAATATCCTCCATATCTTGAATATTACTTGTGTCATAACAGTCTCTTAGGAGTGGCTCATCACAGTGTCAAGCCCTGGTAAGCCATATAATGTGTATTGAATGGCAGTTTCTAGCAGCCAAATCAAAGAAAGAGTGGAAAACTCAAACCCAATTCAAAACAGATGTCAGTATCCAAATGAGGTAGTAGAGGCCACTGATGATAAAAAATAAATAATTGAAACAAAACGACAAAAGAATCATTGAGTGCCTCTGCATAAATGTATAAACATGACAAATAAGGCTAAAATTAGGCACTATTACTAAATACAAAATCCAGTGCAAGCTAACACATATGTGTAACTACAGATTATATTTCTCCACTTTTTACACTAGAGGCACTGGGAAACAAGACAGCAAGAAATGTTAAAAAACTAGTCAAAAGGGTCAAGGGTTCTATTCAACCCAGTACCTCTCCTGCGGTGAGGAGAGCATGAGGAAGCTGAAGCCCAATGTTGGTTGATGCTTTAGGTGAGAATAGCATCTTTTAAATTGCTTCAGAGTTCAAGCTGAGGAAGAGAAGATCATTTCCAAACCATACTGACTGTTGAGACCTGTGAAGGGTCTAAAATTTTACTCAACTAGCAAGCTGACAAGATAGGCTACCAAAGATTCATAAATGCTGGCAAAAGACATGAGATTCCTGGGTGAGAGACAAAGGACAGTTTACTGTTCATAGCTGTAAACCCAGTCTCAGCATTTGTATCTGTTTCCTGAGCTCCAATTCCCACAGGGTAGTTTGAAGAAGGCCAGGTGATACTGGCATGTATAGTGGGGTATATTGCTGGAATGCTTAGGAAACCCAAATAATCTTTCATAATAGGCAGTAAGCCTGTTAGACCTTGCCTTTGAGAGAGACATATTTATTATACTGGAGAGTAAACAAACTTGACCTTGCTCCAGATAGAGACCCTATCTCTATCTTCCAAGGCTGTCCACTATACAAAAATCTTTGAAAAGAAAATCTAAGATAAACACAGACAGTGTCTCTACTCATAAGATGTACAGAAACTTAAGAGAACCATAGAGAATTATCTCTCAACAGTGACCAGACGCTAAAACTCCACACTGAGATACAGTTCACAGTTCTTTCTTTAAAACTCCCCAATTGCAGCTTAGGACAGCATAGCGCTATCCTCCTCAGAAACCCTACAGTCATCAATCCAGTCTCAAATTGCCCAATTTTTTTCCTTTTGCTCTTCAACGGTTTTTCTATATTAAGTCTAGTTCTTCTCTTCAGTCTTATTTTGCTCTGGTGCCTGAACTACTTAGTCCCAGCCTCAGATCTTAAGATGTACCTCTGATTAATGTGCCTTGCTCATGTCCCCTGGCAAGATGCTCCTACAGTAACCCCCAGTGACAACTTCCTTACCTCACTAGTACTGGCACTCTAGTACTGCCTTGATAAGACACCCATCCCCTCAGAGAGCACATATTGGCTATGAAGTTAATTGTTTCTAGAGCTGGGTGGTACAATCTATAGGTGAC
This sequence comes from Pteropus alecto, assembly GCF_000325575.1. NCBI lineage: Eukaryota > Metazoa > Chordata > Mammalia > Chiroptera > Pteropodidae > Pteropus > Pteropus alecto. Next base: position 22,922,475 of record NW_006494614.1, on the reverse strand, counting down.
TGGATAATTGGATTTGGTCTGCTTTGTCTTTTTTTTTTTCTTTTAATGAGTTTTCTAGGGACAAAGGGGATTCATCCTATGCATATGTAATTTTACTTAATGCCGTTTGGAATCATGTTTTAGTCTGTAAACCCAATATGTTGTCATAGAAACAGATCTCCATCTGAAATGCATCTAACAAATTTTGAAATTATCATCTAGAACACCTTTATAAATTATAATGAATCTAACAGGTATACAAAATATCAGTATTTAGTAAGCTGCATTTTCTCATTTTATTTAATTATTTTAAAGTTAAGAAATTAAGAGGGAACCCAACCTAGATTAAAAAACAGAAAGATATTCAAGGTAAGAATATTTCTTCTTGATTATTTTATTTTTGAAACAGCATTAAAATAGAGCAACATACAAGAAAAGACAAGGTATGTTTCAAATGACAAAACAGAACGCAATGTGGGGAAAATAGTTCATTTAAGCAGCATTATTTTTCTTAGCAAAGAAATCTATAAACTTATTTATTATTGGAAGAATTCCATTTTTTTAGAATGGATTTTTAGTACTCTCTTGCACTTCTTATCACCTTAAAAATATTTTAAACACTTAATATTCCCAAATGGAAAGTTATTAGGAGTTAAGTAGCCCATGAAAAGGGAGCCACAGATCCAAAAGAAGGATCCAAAATTTCCAGAACTCAGGAACGAGATCAGAAACTTTTCTGCCATGGAATTTATGATAACAAGAATAAAAATAAAGTTAATTCAATGAGTCATCAGTAAAATTAGTCCACCTCAAATGATGATTAGTTCATGTGTTAGCAATAAAACTTAAGTGTTTCCCAAATTCCTTCTTGGAGTCCACATTATTTCACTAAAATTTCATCAGGAAAACATTAGTATAAAGTCTATAGAGCAGCACATTTCAATAGAATTTTCTGCAATGATGGAAATGTTCTATAATCCGTGCTGTCCACTATAGTAGCGAATAGCCATACACAGCTATTGAGCACTTTAGTGTAGCTAATGCAACTAAATGGCTGAACTTTTTAAAGATGTTAATTTGAATATTAATTGTGACATGTGGGTAGTGGCATCATAACGAACAGCACACCTTTGTAACTTAATAGTCATAGTTAATTCTTAAACCTTAGAGTTGGAGTCAAACTCTGGCTTAACAATTTATCCTCTGTTACTCCTCTCTCTCATTGTTGGATTGATGTGAAGATTCAGTATGTTATATTATATGCCGTGTAAATCTTAGCAATTGTGATTATATCCCCATTCCACAATTTACTAGCCTTATGATCAAGTTACCTAACCTCATACAACCTGAATAATTTCATCTGTAAAAAAGGCTTAATAATACAATGGCATGGGGTTGTTCTGAGGATTCAATGAAATAATGCATTAAAGTGCTTAGCACATGCCCATCACGTAGAAGCACGCAATACATGTTAGATGTTATTATTAAAGTAATATTTTAACAAAAAAAAATTGTAACATATAGGAAATACTGGAAGAAACAGGATGAGGTTATAATGATTTATACTGAGTGAGCCAATAATATTGAGTGAAATCAAATTTGTTCACCAATAAAGTTTAAGACTTTAAACCCAGAGTGATTCCACCAAAATTCAAAAAAAAAAAATTAAATATGTATTCACCTTGTCTTTCTTAATATGGTGTTGTTATTCTTTCCTTATTTTCAGTACTTGGTGGCACAGGAGAGTTAGATAAAACAAATATACCATTTCAGGTCATCCTCCTTCAAATTGTTTCAAGATGTGCAGAGTTCATCAATGACATACCTAACTCTAAAAACAATATATAACCACAACTTTATACATTTCAGAAGATTTCTTAATGTGATATTCAAATAAACCAGTGACTACCACACAAAAAATAATTCCCTCTTTTTATATCTCCAATACAGTACCAAATGATAAAACATTTAAATTTAAGAGTTTAGAGAAATTTTTAACCTGTTATAAAAATATTCCTTCTAATGTTACAGAAATACATGAAGTCTGGCAAATCAGAATAGGAATGCTGCTAGTTGTGGCTTGAAATAGTTTTATTTTATAAATGGACCTGATGTGCTCTTCTCATCATTTTTCTGGCATCTCAACAGCAGACAAGGCAAGTTCTTGTTTGTCTAGCAATGTCTCCTCGGTAAAGTCTAAGTAGGTCAAGGCGAGAGGCAAAATGCTTTTCTTTCAGTGAGAAATTAAAAACTCAGAGCCCCCATTATATATAAAACTACTTTCACTGTACAGTTGCCTAAAAGCAAATAAGTAGCAAACCTCCTGCTCTCAGATGTGTGCTCACAGATGCTGAAGAGACAACAAACCTTCAGTGTTGAAATTGCAGATTTCCTGAAATATTTTGGACTATGTTAATCACATGAAAAAAAATATGTTTGCAAAATTGCTAATTTGATATCAAAGACATGGCAAAGTATAGTTATACCGCACCATGGCTGTCCAACCAGCAGCCTCCCCTTCAGGAGCAATAAGTTGTAATTAATGGTCCACCCCTGGGAGACAAAGGTAATCTAGCTTTGTATGGTTTTCAGGTAAGATTGGAGTAAAAGTAGGAAGGAAATAAATGATATGAGGGTTTGAATTAGATTTATAGAGGCAGTGGAAAGATGACCTGACTCTGACTTTTCTAAGGCCTCCTAGATTGAATTATGGTATCTGGAATTGTCTGTCAGGGAGGGCAAAGTTCACACTTGTGTTGTGTCCTTTTGCAAGGGATAATGCTTCTATTGATCTGAACTTTCAACTGATACCAGTATCTGATGATATGTTTTGATAGTGACATTTAAACACATTATTGTGTTAACATGTATAATACAGATGGTAACTGAAATCTCCTCACACCCTGAGGTCTAAATGGAATTGCCCTAGTCTGTGCAAGTCCAAAGCCCTTCCTAGGACTTTGCTGAATTTCGGGTGATTATATTCTCAAGGCCTCCTCTATTCTAGAGTTTCTGCATCCACAAGTGTGTCTCTACTTCACTAGGCATCAATTTGGACAGAAAATGCAAGCCTTTCATCAATTTCCACCAAAAAAAAAAAAAAAAGAAGGGCCCACTCACAGAGAGCGTTCATGTGGTTAGTAGAACTGACTGGAGGTTTTGGGAGCAGGGGCGAGGGGTTTGGTGGTCACACATGAGAAAGAAAGGTCACCTCTCACATCATTCCACAAATAACTTTTAAAATCTATCATTACCTTCTTGTTTTCTCAAGTCATTTCTGGCTCCTGCCATCAAGTGTTGTGGGCTGTGCTCCCGAGGTAACTAAGGGACACTAACTGGAGAGGCCCCTGCCACATGCTAAGAAGCAGATGGCAAGTGTCACCAGGTAAGTCTGTTTGACACCAACAAAATTCTAAGCAGTGATCATAATTCTTAACTCTCTGAAGCCCGTGAGTTAAATTCCTTCACTTTGGAATAAAATGGAACTTTGGGCCCAGATTTTTTGACATAGGATAGGAGATGAATGTATACCATTCTGTGGGAATGATAATGAGAAACAAAATTAAATGGCTATAAATTTAGGTAAGCAAAAAGGCAAACTCTCTCCCATTCCCCTCCCCGATTCCACACTGTTCCCAGTGATCATGGCATATGAAGAAGTCACTTCTACATAACACTAAATGGTGTTCTGGGACAGAATTCAAATACAACATTCCAAGGTTTAAGTACCAGCATGTACAAGTATTAGGTATTATATCTTCTAAGAAAGATATAAATGAGAAACACACACACACACACACACACAATTTCACTATCTGATCCTGGTCTTTATTTTTACTTTCTCTGGGAGCCTTCGAAGTATAGCTACTTTGAGGCTGCCATGTGGAGAGAGAGAGAGAGAGAGAGAGAGAGAAAAGAATCTTTCAGTTACTACTGTTGCTAAGTCCAAATTCTTGATAATTGAAATAAAATTTTTATTTAAGATTTAGCTTTCTAATTAAACATGTACAAACTACGAGATACTGGCTCATTTCAAAGTCTAAACTGCTTTTATTTCTCCTATGTAAGGGATTTGGAAAGAATCCCATTTAGAAAGCAAGCCATCAGGGCAGGAAAAGGAATATTAACACACTAAAGTCACTGTATATACTCGAGAGCCTTGTAACCTTGATTTAAGTGCTAAGCTAAATATGGTATCTCATCATATTTCTGTACCTGTGAGCCAACACCGCAGAAAAGCAAACTGAGCTGAATGAGTTTCTTTGATTAATTTTCTAGTACAAGATAGTTTAAACATCACACTGGCAAAGTAATTTAAATTAGAGCAGATGGAAATGATAGCCCTTAGAGGACTCTGCACACTCTTCCGGGATTCAGAAGTCTCTTATTTAAGTACCATAGCCTATCTTAATATGATTTACTTGTGGATATCTGCTACTTCTATGGAGCTGCCAGATTAGATCCAGATGAATAATTCTACTGCAGGAAAAAATAAATATACAATTACCATGCTGTTACTCTGATAAGTGATAGTAGCTGTTTTGGCTCTGTGTTCTAATGGGAGTACTCCAAGTAAAAAGTTTCAGGGTATTTGATGTTATTGGTTTATTATACACCCAGGCTCTCACTCATATCTGCAATATAAGACAAGCACGCTAAGGCTCTTAGCACAGAACTAAATTAAAACACTTAGTTAACATAAAACAGCAATAGTTTAGTGTTGGTCTATGAAGCTACCGTGTCTCTCTACTCTCATACTGTTAAATTCATAATCAGACTTGTTCGTGATGACTAAAGATGAAGACAAATTTTTTTTCTACTTTGTCTTCCTTGCTGCCTAGTTTACCTTCCTGATTCAAACCAGAAAGTCTTTTCTGGGTTTGTCAGGCTACTGAGCAGTTGCTCTGTACCCTCAGCCTCCAGCCTATGTAGCTACTCTGAAACCTCAGGTCCGTAAGACACTGAATGTTTTCCAATTTCCTTTGGTTCCTAGGAGATATTTTCTCTTCAGTTCCCACCTCCCCTCTCTTGTTCCTACACATGATTTGATTTGTGAAAGTATAGTCTGTGGTAGGCAGAATAATGGTCCCCCAAAGATTACCACATGCTAACCCACAGAACCTGTGAACATTATACTACATGGCAAAACAGACTTTGAAAATGTAGTTAAGGTTGTGGATCCTAAAATAGAGAGATTTTCTTAGATTATGAAGATGTGCCCAGTCTAATCATGGGAGCAGAGAAATTTCTCAAGCTGGATTCAGTCAGAAAGAAAACAAGAGGCAGTGATTCGAAACCTTAGAAGGACTTGACCCACCATTGCTGGCTTCAAAAAGACACTCTTGTCAGGAAGACATGTTATAGAGAAGAAGGCCAAGTGTCTGTAAAAACTTTTGCTAATACCTTAGATAGTTCAAACGGTCAGAATATTCAGTTGCACAAAGGGCTATTTGAGGAGACTAAAGGAATGATTCATAAATACTTTCAGTCATATCAGCAGAAGCCATAAATAGAGATAAGCTTATCTAGGAAAGATCTGTGTACGAGGTGAACCCCCATGACATGCACGAGAGACTCACTAAGTTATTGAGAATATTATGACAGCAAAATCACTTCCAGCTAGGACTGGAAGAGACAGAGAGAAAAAGAACAAAATGAAAAGAGGATGTCAGACCCCCAAAATTCTACTTGCAGGAAACAGGCTGATAAAACTACTCGGTTGCGAACACATGCTACTTTTCAAAAAAAAGGAAACATGACTTCGAGGAAGGAACCAATAGCCCAGAGGGTATAGCCGAGACCCACACAAGATATTTTTCCCCAAAACTTTGGAAATCTAATGGAGTTTGATGGCCAGATTTCAAAATTATTTGCCACTAGCAACTCCTTTCATCTTTCCATTTTCTCTCTTCTGAACCAAAATGTCTATAACTATTATCCAATGCCTGTCACATCATCATATGTTTGGAGCAGAAAACTTGTTTCTTTAGTTTCACAGGTCTAAAAAAGTAGAGGGCTATGTTTCAAGAGGAATTACACCCAGAGTTTCACTCATACCTGATTTAGATAAATGAGGTGATTAGGTCTAGGACTTTAGAGGTGATGAAATTTTGATGAGATTTTTATCTTAAGTTGATGGTTTAACGGGATGAAATCTTTGGGGATTTTGGAATGAGACGAATGTATTTTGTCATGTGGGATGGACATGAATCCTTCAAGGCTAGAAGATGGACTGTGGCAAGCAGAATAATGAATTTCCAAAGATTTCCACATCCTAATTCCCAGAACAGTGTTACTTCATATGGCAAAATGGAAGATATAATTGCTTTGTCAATATGATTATGTACATTACAACAGCAATATTATCCTGGATTATCCAGCTGGGCCCAATATATTATTAAGCAAGGTGCTTAAAAGAAAGAGAGGAAAATGAGTTAATCAGAGAGATGCAGCAGAAAAGATAAGGCAAAAGGAGAAGTCAAAGATAAAGCCTGGACCAACTATTACTGATTTTAAAGATGGAAAAGGAAGGCCACAAGCCAAGGAATGTAGGACGCCTATAGAAGTAGAGAACAACCAGTAACCAACAATCAACAGGAAATGAGGAACTCGGTACAATACCTACATGCAACTGAATTCTGCCAAGAACCTGAATGAACATGGAAGCGGATTCTCCCTTGGAGTCTCCAGGTAAGATCCTAGGCTGGCCAAAACATTGACTTCAGACCTATAGCATCTATAGCAAAGGAACCAGCTGAGCCTCCTGGATTTCTGACTTTTACAATTGTGAAATAATAAATGAGTTATTTTAAGCTGCTGAGTTTGTGATAATGTGCTAGTAACAATAGGCAACTACTATATAATCACTTACATAGTTAATTTAAATTATTATGAGAATTTGACCCTCTCTGCTTCTCTAACAGTATAGTAATAATGCCTCTATACCTTCATGTACTTACAATCAAAATCATTTTAAATGACCTTGTCTTTCACAGAAGTAATTTCAAAAATTTATTTTGTGCCTTGTGCTGAGAACTAGAATGGGCTCTATTATTTTACTGCTGCTTTTTAAAAGAATCAGTTTATAGATTCAACATCTCAAGTGTACCTCTCCAAAACTAGCCAAATTACAAGACCGTAGTACTGTTACGAATTTCTCCCTTGAGTCATACATAAGGAGTGTGTTTGAGTTCCAGAAGATCAAAGTGGTATGCTGAAAGAGAGCTCTCAGCTAAATCCAGGGGCGCGAATTCAAGTCCTAGCTCTGATAGCAAATGGCTAGGCAGCCTCTTGAAAATCAGTTTACCTCTCTAGATTTCATTTTCTTCCTCTAGAATAAAAGGGGTGGGAAATTGGGAAAGCTTCCATGATGAAGTGCTGCTAGGTTGAAATTTGAAGGACTGGTGGGCATGGACTTAAGCAGGTGGGGTGGACGCAGGGAAGAGAGCAGCCCAGAAGGCTTAGCATGTCCTGTTCTGTATGCCACATGCTGCTACATTACTTTCCTGATGGACTTTATGACCAAAAAAAAAAAGCCAAAAATGCTCTATAAATAGAAGAATTCCTACCACTTCTCAGAAGAATTCCTACCACTTCTTCACAGTGTTACCTGTGAGGAGGGTTATACGAAAAGAGTAAGAACTTAGAGAATCTTGTAGAGTAGTGTTTAAGGCATAGACTTTGTGGTCAAACCTCCTAATTCAAGCCCTGGCTCTGCCACTTGTGAGTGGTGTGTTTTCTTTAGATCCCTCAGTTTCCTCAGCTGTAAAATGTGTATATGTGTGCAAATATTGCTTAAGATAGATCTTGGCACATAATATACATATAAATTAGCAAACACTACACAGATGCTTATCAACATTATTGCTCCGGGCTGAATTGTATCCCTCCTAAATTCATATGTTGGAGCTCTAACCTCTGATGTGATAGTTTTTGGAGATGGGGCCTGTAGGAAGTGCTTGGGTTTCGATGAGATCATGACTGTGGTGCCCTCTTCGTGAGATTAGTGCCCTTACAAGAAGAGACAGCAGAGACCTTACTGTCTCTATCTACCATGTGAGCACACAGTGAGAAGGCAACCATCTACAAGCCAGGGAGAAAGCTCTTATCGAACCTGGCCATGCCATCACCCTATCCCAGACTTCTAACCTTCAGAACTGTGAGAAAATAAATTTCTCTTATTTAAGCCACTCAGTCTATGGTATTTTGTTGTTATAGCAGCCCAGGCTGCTATAACACTAATAAAATTATTAAAGAAGAATTTTAGTTTTTTTCTCTGTAACTCCTATTTTATTTAACTTTTGTATAAGACTATATTAATGTGTTATTCTGTGATTTAAAATAAATAAAGATAAATAACAAAAAAAACCTAGAACTTATTTGTAGTGATACTTTCAGCTATCTCTTAAACTCCAGAATTAGACAGCTGCAGATTCAATGAGCCATCAATGAAAGACATCAATAGACAGTTTCATCGATATTCACTGCCAATCTGTAAGATGTCTCATCGACCCATCTGTCTACTTTAAAGTGATTCAATTAACAAGTATTGCAGTAAAAATCCCTTTAGAACAATAGAGAGTGCTAAAACGTGGCTCTTCTGATGCAATTCAGAAATATAAAGTTCAACAATTACTTTTAAGGATGACTTTATTTTTAAAAAGTTTCATAAAATTCACAAATTTCAGAGCTTGGAAATTATGGAACTGTTATTACAATATTAGAGAAATTATAAGTTGCCAAATTAACTATCTCTTTAAGAAATGGCAACCATATGCCTGCTCTCGAAATATAATTTAAAATGTAATTATTACTGTCTTGGAGCTTACAGTTTAATGGGTCAGACAGATAGAAATAAAATAATCACAAATGAATGTATAATTACAAAAAAAATTTTTTGCTTTTATTTTGTGTATACCCTCTAAGCAATTTGTCCACAGTACCTTTTAGTTATTGATATTAATCATACTTGCTTAGATCCCAACTCAGCTTTTCCATTCACTCTATGTACATAAAGAGGTATACGCAATGGAGAAATTATTATAGAAGGCACAAAACATCAGCCTGAGAGTCAGTGTAGTCCCAGCTCTGCCACTAATCAAATGAAATTTCAATTAGGCAATACCATAGATGTCATGGTAGATAGGATCCTTCCAATTTTAAAATCTTGTGACAAATATCTTTTCAATCCAAACATTATTTTAGTTCTCAACAATTGTCTATATCATAACAAATAAAGGCTGCGTTTTCCAGGAGGGAAAAAGGACTTGAAATTATTCATGTATAAAGAAAGAATTCATACAAGTAATAATAAGAAAAATTATAAGAACATAATAGGCTTGACTTTAAGAAATATATAATAAAGAATGTTCAGTATAATCAATAATATACAGGTTTAGTTCTGTGACCAAAAGGATGGTTAAACTGTGTGATGATGAAATCTTTCCATAGAGGTCTTTAAAAACAAAGCATTGCAGTGAGAAGGCTTAAGAGAAAAGAGGTTTGAGATAACATATCAGGCACATTCCAGCCCTCTGAACATTATCTGAGACGTTTTTTCATACCTAAAGTATTTTTTCCATAAAGAGTTCTTTTTAATTATCCATGGGCATACATTATTAATCAAATTCTATCTTTATATTATAATTCATGTTCAAGTCCCTAGGAGTTAAAAACGTGTTTGAGAATTTATGAGAATTTGAAAACTCTACTCAGGAGGTCATCGAAAGGACTTTAAAGAGCATTTACTTTGTTTAGAAGTGATGTACGTTATGATTGCCGCCAATTCATAGTCACTGCAACACTCCAGGGGAATTAAGCACATTAATCTAATTACGAGAGTTTTACAGCACTCTAAGCAGAAAAGCATTCACCAAATTTCAATTATTTTTAGATCTATCTTTGAATTTAATTTAAATGTGATTAAGTTTTCTTCTGTTATCTAGACTGAAGTAAAGTCACTATCTAAGCTTATTCAAAGACAAAAGAATCACTTTATTAGTTTTTGTTTTATGAAGCTTACATTTAACAATAAAATATTACATAGTTTAATTTATATCTACATTATTCTCGAAACTAAACACAGGTTCTATATTGGACAGTTTGCACCAATAAGGTGCAAACATTTAAGGTTTTATTTATTCCTAATCACTACTTTCGAAAAACTGCAAATTTCCTTTTCCCGAATCCTAACGACATCTCAGGCAGATTGCATACCTTTCTGGTCAGTTTGAATATTAAACAATCCAGTTCTATGTAGGCGAGTTTAAAATTTCACATCTTATATTCAATTAGTATCCATAACCTCACCATCTAGTGCATTGGCTAGAAGCAGCCTGCAGGACGTGGAGGTTATCCAGGTGCAGCATGAAGACACAGTGTACCCAGGTTGTGATATGCTCTTTCACGCCTTCAAAGAGGTGAGAACAGAAACATGATATTGAGGAAATGGGGATAGAGCCGAATCCTTAGTGCTCATCAAATATCCATGTGCTCTTTAACATTTCCCAGCCCTCATGAATCAAGGTGGTGTCATGTGACTAGCTCTCACCAATGGAACACAAGGGAAAATAGGTGTCTCTTCTGGTCTGGGCACTTAAAACCAAGTATATCACCAACATGTACACTCTCTCCCTTGGCTGTGTGGCTGAAACAAAGCACTCAACTTTAATATGACAGTGTTGAGCTAGGTGTAGCCTAGGTCTCTGTGGCCACTGAAGGAGAAGCAGCCCACCAGCTTGTATCAGGCTGTGATGTAAAAGGATACACATTTTTGTTTTGTTCAGCCACTGAGAGTTTAGCGCTTATTTACCTATCATTAACCTACCATCTATCTTAATTAATGCAAAAATAGTCAGGAAGCTGAGGCAAAAAAAGTAGGCTATACAGGCTCTGACTAAAGAAAAGAAAGAGAAAGAGAGGATGATTGCGTGACATGATCGTGAACCCATTTGAGCCCACATGAGCTTGTTTGCACACACATGAGGAGGCAATGAAGAACCTAGCAACATAAAGAAGAAAGGACATAATAGATGAATCTGTTTTCATAAATAGAAATGAAAGACTAAGATTAAAGACACAGAGATAAGTCTTAGGTAGAATGTTTGCTCAGCAACAAGAGCAAAGGAAAGTAAAATGGGAAAACAAAGAGATTAGAGGAGAAACGATTAAATGTTGTAGAAAACCTAATAACAGCAAGATGGATCACCTTTGCCCATCTTCTGATGGAAGTGTAATAAAAGGAATTTCCAGATGATTGAGCTTGTATTAATCTTTTCTCACATGCTTAAATTTATTTAGCTTTATCCTCACAGACCTCACTTAATACTGTCTTAATTCATGCTAAGCCTGATATCTTCTAAATCTTACATGCTATTAATGAATTTGTAGGCAGAATTACTCATGCTCCATTCACACTAGCAATATCATAAATTAAAGGTGGCAATTACTGAGGTATGAGTTTACCAACCAGAACTCAATAGAAGTATAACGACATTATGTACATTTTATAAAAGCTATTTTGTTTGAATTGAGCACCAAACAGAAGGAAAAAAGTATATTTCATTTGAAAAAAAAAGGTCAAAAAATGTAATTTACAGAAAAGTGTGTTCTGCGTTATGTTAAAGAAACAAGAAGACAGGAAGGAAGTAAAGGATGGAGGGAGGGAAAGGTGTCAGTTCCAAAATTTTGGCAAGTTGTAAGCTACTTCCTGTTTCTGCTCTCTCCTACTAAGTTTCTAAAGCAATAATGACCAGGTCATTGAATAACTGGGCATGCAAACTCATTGTTCCCAACAAATAAGTCAATAGATTTGGAAATATTCATTTATTTAACATGTGCCAGTATCACTCTTTAAAAACAGCTGATGATTATTATATCAATTGTCTCATCAATAGTTCAGACTTTAACAGCTTTAAGAATCTTTTTTCAAGAGCACAGAATAATTATTATTTTGTTGCTCCATAAAATTGATAATCAAGCCTGCCTAGTCTTCTTTTTCAATGTTTCTTATATCTTATATCTGCCCATTTCTTTCATTTATGCTGACCATACTCTACCTCAGCCCCTCATCACTTGGTACCCAGATCCTCTTACTCTTCAGAGATCCCAGCCTTCCAGTCTATTCTGAACCCCTCCTTCAAGTATTGTTTTCGTCATGTCATACCTAGACTTTAAAACTTTCAATGCTTCTCCATTGTGAGTAACAGGAGTTATTTACCTGACATTTGCAGATGGGCTTCAGGGGATTTTTGAAGGCACTGAAATTCTGTTCACTTTTTATATGCTGTATATTATTTTGCTGGTAAAAATATCCAGTTTTTTAATATCCTTCTTGAGGCCCTAAAAAAAGGTCCTGAATCAACAATCTACAGGGCAAATTCCAAACTGAGTGACCAACATTTAAGAAGTAAGATCAAACTTACATTTCACTAGTGGCCCCTAAGTAGGATCTTCTGCTAGATCTAGTTCTCCTCACCCTATTTATTCAGTAATTAATTCATCTAATAAACATTCATTGAGCACATGTACACTCCAGACATAATTAAAGGCACTGAGGACACATGGGTGAAAGAATAGTTTCTTCCCTAAAGAATTCCCAAGCTTTTATCAGAACTCCCCTCTCATACAGGTAGGGAATTAGGTCTGTAGCCAGACTTTGTATTTCAGGAATAGGAATAAGGTACAGGAGTGTGGTAAGAGAAATGGCCTACAGGGGTCATGAACAAAGGAGGAACAAAAGTAGTATCCAAAGGGATCCTCTAACACATCAAGTCCCAAGGGGAATGGTGGGCCGAGAAGTGAAAATCAAGCAGTAGCGGAACCCAAAGCTCAGCCAAGCTGAACAGAACAAATGAACTCAAGAGGATCAACAGGAAATGGATCCAGGAAAGAGAAACTCTGCAGCACGCATACATACAGCCAGACTCCCAACCACACAGCCTCCAGCTGTTACCAGTGGGACAGTACTGCTGGGACTCTGAGAAACAGGAAAAAGGGGCATTAAAATGTCCTGAGAGAGTCCTGAAATACTTCACAGTGGTGGTCACCCAAGCTGACTGTTCAAAGAGGAGCAGGATTTTTGTCAGATGGACAGAGGGGAAGGCAGAACATTACGTAAAAGGGAACATTAAATACAAACGCCCAGAGAGATTTGATATAGCATGTTTGAGGAAGAAAAAATGGTTTAGCACAAGTTGAGGTGTGGGGCAAATTATTTAGACATGATGACTGATAACCTTCTCTAAGTATATATATACTTGACATTTAAAAGAAAATTAGATTTGTAATTTAGAAGGTCAGAGTTTTGCTAGACCAAGACCCTTTATTTTACAGACTAAGAAACTCATCTTTGGGGAGGGTATTTATCTCACCCAAGTTAACAAATGGCAAAGGAAACACTGCTTTTCTTGTCTGCTCGTCTAAACTTTGTTTGATGTTGCTCTTATGCCACACAGCCAGCTCTGTGACCTGATCCAAACCTTTTGGCCTCATACCGGAACTAGGGCATTTGGAAAAAAAATCCATGATGATAAAGTCAGATGGTAGGTGGGAAAATGATCAACTGTCACTGTACTAGTTTATAATACTGAGCAGTTTTGGAGATTGTAATAAGCAAAAAGGTAGAGAAAACATGAAAGGGTGAGGTAATCCTAGCATTTCTGCCCATACCAGAATTAAGACCTAGCATTGTGCCTAGTGCCTAGTCAGTGGTGTCCTGGTAAATGTTTAACAACCAGCATTCAGGGCAGGAAGGAGGGAAGCTCAAGTGTAAGGTTTTCCAATTTCTGTGGTGTAAATATTCCCCTTCATGGCCAGTTACAAGCTACCAATGTGATATAACTGAGATGCTAACAATTGGCCTTTGGAGTCAGTACAAACTGGTTCAAACACATTACTTCTCTTAGTCTTCAGTATGCACCTAATGAATGCATCTACAACGAACCAACCACCACTTATGGAGCCTTCATCCTCCTTTTGGCTTCAGTCAGTGGTTGAGCCACAGCTGCCCATATGTGGCAGACAAGATGAAATTGTTAATCTGTCTTACTAACAAGTGCTGCATTTCATAGAAGAATATAAAGAGACTAAACTATAGTGCCTTTCTAGCACAATAGCACTAGCCTGCTTCTCCTTACCTTGGCTTACTAGCTTGAACCTGACCTTGGTGCTGACAGTGGTGCTGCCCAGTATACTTAAAGGAACACGTGTGACAAAAGCATTGGCCAGAATCGATGGAAAGATTTTTTAGAGTACTCATATTGTCCAGCCTTGCTTCTGAAATTATGTTGAGATCGGACAGATGGAAGTTCAGTAGCAGCAACACAGAAATAAAAGTTGAATGTAACACCTAGAGACAGCACTGAGTAATGAGAGGAGCCTATACGAAAGCCTGGGGACATTCACGAGCTAGAGACAGAGGCTCATTCGCCACTATTAAAATCACTACTGGTGTTTTGCCCTTAATGTGACTAAATGTGAACAATAGGCTCTGGATAAAGTCTGGTGTCTCTCTTAGAACCTAAGCCATTCATTGCCCAGCCATGCTAAAGTAGGTATGTAAGTGCTCCTTTAAGTAAAGGCATTCTTTGGCTAGAGAATCATGCTGGGGTGACGGCCGCCAGGGACGGAGGGGCCAAAGCATCCCTGGGTACGCTGTCTGTGGGTGGCCTTGAGCTCTGCACGAGGATACAGAGAGGAATGAGACGCCGTTTGTACCTCCAGGGGCTCAAAGTGTCAGGGAGTGCTTCTGCAACTTCTGTACCCCAGTACCCGCAGACGACCGAGCATCGCCCTC
>NW_006494614.1:22785766-22907615 GCF_000325575.1 Pteropus alecto | reverse complement strand
AGACGACCGAGCATCGCCCTCAGAGCCCCGAGGCGCCGGGAGGGCCGTGAATTTGCCGCAAGTGAGCCGTATCTCGAAAGTGTGCAGTTCCGGCTCAAAATGGACGTCAGGAGAGAGCTTTTTGCCAGATCTACCATAGCTTCTTCTGCAGGTCTTAACCACCTAATCAGCCTAGCTAGCACATCAGTAACAATCATTGGGAGGCTTTCTGGCTCTCCTTCCAGCTTCTCCCTTGTGTTTCTTGCTTGCTAAATTCTTTGATTCAACCAGGTCACCCTGACAGCTCTCTGCTACCCCCTTCTGTCACCAAGTGGTAATGACTGTGGCGGCCCCATCCTTTGGACAAAAATCCAAGGTCACTAGGAATCTTCTCTTGCTCAACATCATTTATACTCTGTTATTTGCCTTCCGGCTTGTGCATGTTTCTGGGAACTGTTGAAAATCCTTCCTGCTTTGTACTCTGGTTTGGCTTCAGAGACAACTGTCTCTCTCAGATTCTTTCATAACTTTGTTGACACTTACTGAGTCCTTTCCTGAATTTCCTCTTCTTTCTTATTAGTAATAGACATCTTCAAAGAGACAATCTATTTCTTATCTTATAAGGACATCATCTTTTCCCATATATTAGCTCCTAAGGGAAAATCATCTCCTTACAAATTTTCAAACAATAGCCTCAATGGAAATTATGTTTCCATTAGAAGACCTAACATTTCATTGTTTTCTACACTCTTACATTACTCACTCTTTTTCTTTTCACAATCCTTTTTAATACAGATTTCTTGATTTCAGTTAATGTAGCTGGCTTTCTGGCCCTGGCATTCAAATGACTAGGCCTCTAAAGGGCAAATTGTGTTATCTTTCTGAAAAATTTTAAATATTACTTTCCATGTGCACATCCAGCAAACTTCTGCTGGAAATTCAAAGGTGGAAAATGATGGTCTTGGTGTGGGCATAGGCAGAGGTTTGTTATGGCAGCTCCCATCCTAGTTCACATAGCCATGAGCTGGTGTGTGCCAACAAAAAGATGGTCTCACCTCCCAGAATGCAGCTGGGCCCAGAAATATTGGGGCCAAACTTGGGGACTTGTTAAGTTCCCTTCCAGTCCTAAAACTCTAGCAGTCCATAATTTTAGGATTGTGAAAAATTAGTTATAAGAGAACTTGGCAATGCTTACCCAATGGCAATTAGGCACAAAGAGGATACACTAGCCATGTTGTGTTCACTGGTCTCTCTACCCCTTCCCCTGTGCAACCCTATTAAGAATGAACAACTTTATAATTTATGAATACACACACATGCTAATTATTCTATTTTCCAAAGAGATGGAAAGATTCAGTCTGCCAGTGTCAGCTCCAAACTGGATGATCTATTGAAGATTAAGTTCTAAGCTTATCCTCTCTAAATTCATCTATAATAAGACTTTGGTTCATTTGAATATAAATGCTGCAGCTGAGTATCTGGAAGCAGAATTTATTAAAATCCCTACTCAAATTATTACTGAATATGTTGCCTACATGTCTGACATGACTTTTCTAAAAGTAAATTAACATTTATTTAGAAGTGAGCTAAAATGAGTTCACAAGGTAAATAAATCACCTCATTTCTATTTTAAATAATTGCACTTTATTTCACTTTTTAAACTAATCTTGGGCATTTTCCACTTTCAATAAAGATGTATTTCTCTGTCACTGAATAAAATTAGCTGATCCAAATCAAGTTTTTTATGCTGCCAATTTTATAAAAGTAGATCACTCTGAAGTAAGCATAGCTTATTATGAAATTTTAATATACTTATTATAAAACAGTTTTAAAATAGCTTTATTATAATGTTGCCAGTAGATAAAGACAATACCAACACTGGATTTTACATATTATAAGAAATGAGACATGGTGTTCTTGAACTAACATGACAAATATAATTTTATCTATCATATAAATCCATTATATAGAGATCTATCACTATGCATATATGGGAAGATATATTCAATCAATTAAAGCTTAATTTAAAATAGTGAACATAACCAACATTTGCTATATGTATATATCAGAACTTAAGATTGAATGTAGGTGATTTTATGGACAAAAATTAACAAATTCTTCAATTATCTTCTGTTTACACTGCAAACAAAGGTTTTTGTAAAATCCAGTCTGCCTCAATAATAAGTGATATAAATGCATAGTTAAGTGCTTTAAATTAAAGAGAAATCATAAAGATTAGTCATTATTTTGCTGATGGTTCATATCTTTTTGTGGACATCTACCAACATTCGTACATTTAAAGCTGTGTAGGAAACAAGTATTTCTTCAATATTGCCACGAGATGGCAAAAACTTAGAGTTCCAGTCTTGGCCTAAAATTGCATAATTGAAATAAAACAAACATAAAATCCTTATGGGAATGGTAGGTATAGAGAAAAAAACTTTATAATATTTTGGGTCAAAGAAGAAAAAGAGAATTAATGAGTCTTTCCTTATACCAGATTTAGGTTTCTCATGTGAATATATAAGATACTGGAATTTTACAATTTGGCACACATGGGAGTAAGGAAGAAAATTAGTGGTGAAAGACAGAAATGTTTTCCGATAAGGGCTTAATATCCAAAATATACAAAGAACTCATGCAACTCAATAACAACAAAAAAACAAATGAACCAATCAAAAAATGGGCAGAGGACTGAACAGACACTCTTCCTAGAGGACATACAAATGGCCAACAAATATATGAAAAGATACTCAACATCACTAGCTATTAGGAAAATGTAAATCAAAACCACAATGAGATACCATCTCACACCTGTTAGAATAGCTATAATCAACAGGACAAGTAATAACAAATGTTGGAGAGGATGCCAAGAAAAAGGAACTCTCATACACTGCTGGGACCGCAAATTGGCGCAACCACTATGGAAAACAGAATGGAGGTTCCTCAAAAAACTAAGAATTGATCTACCATACAATCCAGTAATCCGTCTACTGGGTATTTACCCCAAAGACTTGAAAACTCACATCCAAAAAGATATTTGCATACCGATGTTCATAGCAGCATTATTCACAGTGGCCAGGACATGGAAGCAACTGAAGGGTCCTACGATAGATGATTGGCTAAAGAGGATGTGGTACATATATACAATGGAATATCTATCAGGTTTGTGAAATAAGCCAGACAGAAAAAGTTGAAATCACATGATATCACTTACATGTGCGATATAAACCTAAAAGCAACAAATGAACAGGACAACCAACCAGACTCATGGACATGGACAATAGACTAGTGATTACCAGAGGAGAAGCGGGGAGGGGAGAGGGAGGAGGTAGATGGGGTAAAGGGGGTCAAATATGTGGTGACAGAAAAAAATCTAACAATGGGAGGTGAACACACAGTGTAAATATATATATGCCTTACTGTTAAAATGTACAGATCAAACTTATTGGGTTTCGTTAACCAATGTCACCATAAAAAAAAATAATTAATTAATTAATTAATTTTAAAAAAAGAAAAGAAATGTTTTCTCTGGAATTGTCTATTTTTCCTTATGATAAATATTACAACAGAAAAACAGTAAGGGAGTACTATAGTTCTCCCCTCCATCCACTTTGGAATAACACAGATATTTATGTGTATGCAACTATTAAGAACATACACTTATGATTAATAAATTAGTTGAATTTAATTGAAATTATCTAGTAGCATATTGAGTAATTTAAATGCCTTTAAATGTAGCTCGTTATTTATAAGTCCCAAGGGTAATTTTCAGTTCAAAAAACATTTTTTTAGCAGCATTATTGAGATAAAATTTACAATATGTGAATTGAAAGTGTACAATTCAGTATTTTCCAGTATAGTTAAGCATTGAAAGTGTACAATTCAGTATTTTCCAGTATAGTTACAAAGTTATACAACCATCACTACTATCTAATTTCAGGACAATTTGTCTCACTCAAAAGAAACCTTGTACCTACTGGCTGTTGACATCCAAACTCTCTACCGCTCCCCTCAGCAAGCACTAACCTACTTTGTGTTTCTGTGAATTTGCCTATTCTGGATATTTTATATAAATGAAATCACACAATATGTGACCTGGCTTCACGCAGTTAGCACAAATAGTTTCAAGGTTCATCCATGGTGTAGCATGTATCAGAACTTCATTCCTTTTTTTTTTTTTAATTAAACTTTTTATTTAAAATAATTGTAGATTTGTATGTAGGTATAAGAAATAACACAAGGAGATTCCACATACCCTCTACACAGTTTCTCCCAATGGTAACTTCATTCTTTTTAATGGCTGAAAATATATAATATTTTATGTACCACACTGACATTATTATATACCAATAATACCACATTTTCTGTATCCATTCATCAGATGATAGGCTTTGGGGTTGTTTCCAGCTTTTAGCTATTACAAATAATGCTACTTGACATACTTGGAATAATGAACATAGGTGTACAAGTATCTGAATCTCTATTTTCAAATTTTGGGGTATATTCCTAGGAGCGAAGTTGTTGGGTCATATAATTCCATGTTTAACTTTTCGAGGCACTGCCAGAATGTTTTCCACAGTGGCTTCACTATTTTATATCCCCACCAGCGATACACAAGTGCTTAAGTGCTATTTTCTACAGGTTGTTTGTCTGTCTGTTTGTTTATTCGTTTGTTTGTTTGTTATAGCCACCCTAGAGCGTGTGAAGTGGTATTTCATTGTGGCTTTCCTTTTCATTTCTCTAATGCCTAATAATGTTAAGCACCTTTTCATATGGTTATTAGCCGTTTGTATATTTTCTTTGGAGAAATGTCTATTCACATTCTTTGTCCATTTCTAATTGGGTTATTTGTCTTTTCATTTTTGAGTTCCACGAAGTCTTTATATATTTTGGCTATAAGTTCCTTTTCTGATTTATAATTTGTAAGTCTTTTTCCCATACTGAAGTGTGTCTTTTCACTTTTCTTAAAGGCATCCTTTGCAGCACAATATGTTTTTAAATGTAGTTTAATTTCCAATGGTGTTTTTTGGTCACTTTTGATTTTAGTGTTATATTTAAGCAACCATTGTTTAACTCAATGTCACAAAAAACGACTTTTATGTTTTCTTCTGAGTTTGATAGTTGTAGTTCTTAGGTCGATGATCCATTTTGAATGAACTTTTATATATATGAAGTAAGAGTCCAACTTCATTCTTTTGCATGTGGATATCCAGTTGCCCCAGCATCATTTGTTCAAAAGACTTGCCCAAGCGTTGAATTGTCTTGATCCAAGCAACAGAATATATTTTATATAATTTGCATGTGTTTGAAAGCAATATTAAGAGATATTGCTGCAGATGCTTTATGGAAACTCAAACAGACAAAGGTTATTCATTTATACATTTCAAATGAGTTTGTAATTTCAATATAGTACTATACCTAGCTTTGATAGACACTGAAAATTTTTTTGATAAATTAATGAGCAAATATGCAAACCTACTTGATTATTTTTTGTTTTCAAAAACAAGTTTATGTATCTTACCTTCATTTTCGCTTTGTGCATTTTACTTATGAATTGTAAAATTCTCAAATTTATGAGATGTGACACTGTAAAATATACTAAATTCTTATTTATAGCTATATATTTTGCCTCTTGATAAAAGTTGTTACTATAAAGAGACTCATTTAGAAGACTACCTATATAGAAACAGTATTTTAACTAAATGGTCAAGTTTGTATACATTTTTAAAAATTTTCTCATGAGGGCTGTTTCTCAAACTTGGCCCCAATCTGCTAGTAGCAACTGCAGAGGACACACGAAATGCCTACAAACTTATTTAATAAAAAGTGATGTGCAATGCAATGAGAACAACTACTACGCATTATTGAGTATTGTACCAGTCATTTCACATCCGTTAAGCCACTTGCCTAAAGTGGCAAGGTCAGTAAGCTACCAACCTTGGATTCAAACCCACAGCTGTCTGACTCCAAGAAAAATTTTGCTGGCCTCTTTATTGTGTTCTCTGGATGTAGTAGTAATTTATGAAATTTTCCAATGAACACTTAAAACATGTGTCTATAGACATATCGACAAGATTTAGATTTACAGTTATTGCATTAAGGAGGTCCAGGGACAAATAAGAATTCCTATTTCAAAATGTGTGCCTCACCCAATTTTTTAATACAGATGTACATATAACTGTAAGAAACATAATGAAGGTGAAACATGACAATATTCATTCATTTTTTTCTTCTTTTTATTCATTCAGTCAGCAAATATTTAGAGAGTGATGACCATATACTAGACATTATCCTGGACACTGAAGATACATCAGTAAACAATACAAAATTCTTGCACTCGTGAACATTCCTTGTGGTGAATAGACACAGATAATACAAGTACCTAAAAATAAAATAAGGGTTGTTTTTTTTTTTATGGTAAAAAAAAACTATGAAGAAAATTTGAAAGGATGATGAAATAAAGAGCTGTGAGGAGGAAGGGCTATTTGACTCAAAGAGTCAGAGAACATCTGTATGTGAAGGTGACTTTTGCATTTATGCCAAAAAAGATGAGAAGTGGCCAACTATGTCAAGATCTGGGAAAAGAGATTTCCAGACAGAGGGAACAAGCAAAATAAGTAAAAACATACATTGATGAGAATAAGATTAGCTGTTGGAAGAAAGGGTAGATGGCTACATGGGATAGAACATGGTATACAGGAATGAGAGTGGTAGGAGATAAAGTCTGGGAAATAGGCTGAGATGTGATTATGGGCTTTTGTTCACCTTGATATGGAGTTTGGGTACTAGTCTAATTGCGGTGATTAGATATTAGAGGATTTTAAGCAGAGAAATAAAATGACCAGTGGATATGGTAGAAATGGTCAAATTCAGGATATATTGTAGAGGTAGAAGAATCAGATGTTCTTGCTGAAGTATCAAATTTACAAGTAACAGAAAAGAAAAAGTTAAATTCATGAAAAAAAGTCTTAAATTATAAAATAAAATTTTCACTTGTATTTTTGTAAAACTGAAGAGAAAATGTAAATTTCGTAACTGGATTGAAATTAAAATAGAAGGAAAATTCTGTTGTCCTCTTTCCTTCTCTGAAGAATCTTATCATTGCCATATCAAATTATGCATTCCAATAATTGTAATCACACCACGCCTCTGCTGGTAATGATACATAGTTTGTTGTGCCAGTGTGCTGTGTACAGAACATTGTTCCAAGATAAAAGAAAAGAATCGACTACTTTGTCATATTTACCAAAGGGCTTTTTGTTTAAATGCTTGTGGGTGCTCCTAGTAGCAGGTATGTCTGGAGGTACTTGCCCCATCCACAGCCTCTATCTCTGCAAACTACTTTTAACTGTTTCATACCCCAGGAACCAGTCCAGATAGCCATGATTGTACAATGTAATTTCATTCCCTACTCAAGACACACATAATTGGACCAAGAGTGACCATGGCTGGCTAATTTATTGGCATATCAAAAGATTGATAGAACAAGGACAAAGCAAGCTTACTCATGTTAGGTTCCAGAACTTAAAAGTTGTGGAGAAAGAGCTTGAATCCATACCACAGCAAAACAAAGCCCAGTACATTCTATAGTTATAGGGGAGCAGCAATTGCAAGTAGTGGGCTAGGGTTGGGGGGCGGGGGGAAGGCAAAGTCAGTATAAAGGCAAGAGGAAGTAGCAGACCAAAAAGCAACAACAAGAGAGTGTGCAGACTCAATTCAAGAATCTAATGGTTCTGATGGATATCTTGCAGCAAGAATTCCTGGCTGTGACACTCTACTACTCCACTTAAAACATGATGTCATGTACAAACACTGGGCCTTAACTTTTATTAGCAACAAATCTACTGCAAGGCCTACCTGTAGAATGGTGGCTGGGGGATATTGTTGAACAACTGAGCTATATTTTCCATTTCAATGGGACAATGATTCTATATGAGCATTTCAAGGTAACTTCAGACTGCCAATGTCATAAAACCTTCTGTGACTCTAGGAAAAGGAAGAAGTTTAAAAATTATAATGCCTTTTTCCAGTTACCCCTAACTGACATTCCGTGCCACTTAAAACTTCCATAATGGCCACCAGACTAAGAGTGAAAACCACAAGAAAAGGCATTTTTCTTGGCCAATTTTATTTGATCCAGCCCTGGTTTGCAAGCTGAGATTAGAATATGTTTGGTGATAAGATGTGGTATATGAGCACTACAAGTGTGTTACCACATTGTGCTATATCTTGGGGCCAAAATAAAATGAAAATGTCAACGACTATCACTAGAAATGTGTGGGAACCTGATAAGGAAAAGGAAGTCTGGAATGTGACAAAGTCCACAGAGATATTTAACCAAGTGTAGCAAAACTCAAATAATAAATATTCTTGGCACCTGAAGATCTAAACTAGAAACAAGGACAATGTGATACATTTTTTAAACTGCATGTTCCCACACAAACTGTACTCCTAAGTATGTATATCCTGTACATATATATATATGTAAATCCTTGAAGAAAGAGCAGCAAAAGACACGCCAATTGATAACAGCAGTGATTGCCTCCAGAGAAGTCCTCAGGAACAGGAATGGTCACAGGGAACTTGGGCTTTCGCTATAATGTCTGAAATTCATTTTTTTACAAGAGTATATTTATGAATTCATAATTAAACATATTTTTAATTACTTAAAAACAATATGAAGAAAGGCTCGAAAATGAAAAAAGAAAAATTACATTACAAGAAACTATGCTAATATGAAAGCAGATTTAGAAGACAAGGGTGTAATGTTGCTCAGTTTGCTAAGCTATGAGTCTGTGGGAACCACGGCTAACGGTCTACAAATTCATGCTACCAAACTCTGACACAGAACTTTTGCAAGTCCCAACAGTTACTTGTTTCATGGAAGTGGGAAGGGATAAGATCTATCTAAATACTGCTAAATGGGCAAGCTGTGTTAATTAGAGAATTCTAGATTCCATTAGAGTTTTAGTTCTCAACCAAAAAAGAACTGTTCAGAGCTCTTTCTCACCCAACCTCGATAAAATCCGAGAAGAGGTCTCTATCAGAAAGTTGGAAAGAACAAACAAAGACTCATGGACATAGACTATAGACTAATGGTTACCAGAAGACTATAGACTAGTGGTTACTAGTGGTGTGGGGGAAGAGGGGAGAGGTAGACAGGGTAAAAGATGTCAAATATAAGGTTTAGGGGGAAGGTGAACTGGGTAAAGGGGATCAAATATATGGTAGCTGAAGGAAACTGGACTTTGGGTGGTAAACACACAATAGAATATCAAACGATAATGTACACTTGATAATGTACACTAATGTACACTTATATAATTGTATTAACCAATGTTACCCCAATAAACTTAATTAAAAATTTAAAAAAATAATAAATTAAAAAAAAAGAAAGTTGGAAAGAGATTAGCTAATGTGGTAGTACTGACAAGATACCCTTACTTCAAACCCTGAAAGTCTGAGGTGCTTCTGTCGTAATGTTAGCAGTGGACAAGCAAGGCACAGTGATCTGTTCTAAGAATTGCTGTTAAGAGCACAACCTAAAGTTCAAAATCAAATAATTATCCATTCTCTCATTTCTTAATCACTCCTTTCAAACCATCTTAAGTTATTCAACACATAAATGAAATTTCTAACACCCATCTAAAACTTTCTCAACCATTTATCAGATTACTAGTAATAATTTGAAAACATCATTTTTAAAAAAAGAAAAGGAAAACATAATGAGAAATTTACTTATTTGTATGCCAGATATTGGAAAGCTTTCCAAAAGCATGATCTAATCTAAAAGTGTCCTAGAAGCACAAGACAAAGTCATATTTATTTCCATGTACCTTACAGACATTCTACCTACCTCAAAGGTTCAGAAGGAAAATCTGAGAAATCATGATTTTCATGCAAATATAAAAAGTCACTCTGAAAAAATACATGAAATTGTTAGAGAAATCTTCAGAATGTCTGGGAGAAGAAATATAAAAAGAAAATTTCCCTTGGAATTCTTTTCTTCTGTCTTTGAGGAGGAAAACACAAATAAACAATTGACAACAAAAAAAGCATGCTCTTTTTTCAAAGTGCTTTCGTGTACACTACCGAACCACTATTAATGGAGGGTGGGTGACAGACTTCCAACTGACTTTTCATTAACAACTACAGCTTTGCACACATCAATCCACTCTTTTGGACAGTGCCCTGTGGGCCCCCAAACATGCATTTGCACAATGGCTAGAGATGGCCTAGGAGTGGTGCCACAGACCCCAAAGCAATTGAGGCTATTAAACTATGTGAAAATTGAATTCATGACCCTGGCATTTGGTAGGCTATAATCAAGAGTTAATAATCAACCAGTAACTGCTCTGATAAAAGCATTTTTAAGAATAATGATGAGATGAACAGCAGTTCAGAAAATAAAAGTATATTATTGAGGGCTTGTATAGAAAACAGAGTATAAAATAAACTCCTACTTTCAAATCATGTCCAAAATACTTTTTTGTTATCTTTTTTAAACCTTAAATAGCTTTGATGAAATAATTTTGAATGTATTTTTTAAACCTAAAGTTTTGTTTATGTGTATTTTAAAAGTCTATCCTTTCGAAAAGTAATCCGTATTAAAATTAGTTTATAAGACTCTATGAGTTGAGAATTCATTGTTATGGGAACATAAATAACCTATTGATCAGAAAAGATTGGGTAAGCTAAGGTAGGAGCAAGTTAGTAATTAATAAAGTAGTAGACCAGTAAACTAATACATTTTCTGCTGATACAGATTTAAAAAAAGCAAGCACAAGGTTCAACATGAACTACCAGCAATATTCAGCTGCATAAACAATAGCTCTCTCCCAGTAGATTTCAGGTGAATGCAGGTGCCAGAAAAAGCAATAGCGAGCAACTGTAATGGTTAATTTTATGTGCTAACTTGGCTAGGCCATGACATCTCAGTTTTTGATCAAGTACCATATGGATACTGCTATGAAGGTATTTTTAGATGGCATTAACATTAAAATCGGTAAATTTAGAGTAAAGCAGATTATCCTCCATAATGTGGGTGGGTCTCATCTAATCAATTGAAGGCCTTAAGAGAGAACAGACTGGGGTTTCCCAGAGGAAGAGGCAATTCTGTCTATAGTCTGCTATAGTCTGCCTTTGGACTCAAAATGCAAGAGCAACTCTTATCTGGGTTTCTAGCATGTTGCCCTACCCCTCAGATTTGGACTTCTCAGGCCCCCACAATCACATGAGCAAATTCCCTCATATCTCTCTCTCTCTCTCTCTCTCTCTCTTTATATTTCTATATTTGTGTATTCATATATATGTATATACACACATCGTATTGGTTCTGTTTCTCTGGAGAACATGGACTAATACAGAAACCAAAAATAAATTCTTTTTTGCTTTAGTAGGTTTTTCCTTTTAAACAGAGAGAGAGAGAGAGAGAGAGAGAGAGAGAGAGAGAGAGAGAAGTACCTGTCTCATGATTACTTTCAAATATCTGCACCTTCATGAAAAGAGTGAAAGCAAAGACTTTGGATTCACTTATTCAACAGATGCTTATGGAGCACCTACTGCATGACAGAGCCTTCACTGTCCCAGTTTTCATGGAGAATGCAGCAGAGAGCAAAACAGACAAAACCTCAGATCTTGTGGAGTTCATCATCTAGTGCCAAGATGCAGGGGATAGACAAATAAAAAAATATACAGTGGATTAATGGCATAAGTGCCATGAAGAAAATAAAGCAGGAAAAGAGTACAGAGAAGAAGTTTGCTTTTTAAATTTAGTGAGCAGAGAAGGCCAAGAGGATATCAGAGACAGGGAATACCAGGCCAAGGAAACACCAAGGGCAAAGGTCTAAGGTGAGAAGGTGCCTAGTGTGTTCATAAAACAGCAAGAAGCCAATGTGGCTGGAGCAGAGTCATCCAGGGAGAGAATAACAGAAGACAAAAACTTTTTCTGAGTGAGGGAAGCCATTGGAAAGTTTTAGCAAAGGAGTGCCATGACCTGACATGAATTTAAACAATTACAAGCATCCCTCACATTATTATGCTTTGCGGATATTGCACTTTTTACATATTGAAGCTTTGTGTCAACCCTGTGTCAAGCAAGTCTATCAGTGTCATTTTTACAACAGTATTTGGTTACTTTGTGCCACATTTTGGTAATTCTCACAATATTTCAAACTTTCTCATTATTATTATGTGTTACGGTGATCTATGATCAGTACTCTTTGATGTTATTATTACTATTACATTTGTTTTTAGGGTGCCACCATGCCCGTAGAAGATGGTGACTTAATAAATGTGTGTGTGTTGACTGCTCCACTGACCTATTGTTTTCCTGTCTCTCTCACTCTCCTGGGGCCTCCCTATTCCCTAAGACACAATAATATCAAAATTTGGTCAATGAATAACTCTACAATGGCCTGTAAGTGTTCAAGTGAAATGAAGAATTGCATGTCTCTTACTTTAAATCAAAAGCTAGAAATGATTAAGCACAGTGAGGAAGGCATGTTAAAAACTAAAACAAGCAGAAAGCTAGGCGTCTTGCACCAAACAGTTATCCAAGTTGTGAATACAAAGGAAAAGGTCTTGAAGGAAATTAAAAGTGCTACTGTGGTGAACACATGAATGATAAGAAAGTGAAACATTGTTATTGCTGATATGGAA
Source organism: Pteropus alecto (assembly GCF_000325575.1). Taxonomy (NCBI): domain Eukaryota; kingdom Metazoa; phylum Chordata; class Mammalia; order Chiroptera; family Pteropodidae; genus Pteropus; species Pteropus alecto. The sequence continues at coordinate 22,894,973 of NW_006494614.1, read as the reverse complement.
AATGTTTTATTATCTGGATAGAAGATCAAACCTGCCATAACATCTCCTTAAGCCTAAACCTAATCCAGAGCAAGGCCTTAATTCTCTCCAATTAAGCTGAGAAAGGTGTGGAAGCTACAGAAGCTAACAGAGGTTGGTTTATGAGGTTTAAGGAAAGAAACCTTCTCTGTAACATAAAAGTGCAAGGTAAAGCACTAAGTCTTGAAGTTGATGGAATCTACTCCTAGTGAAGCTGCTGTGAAGATGGCTGAAATGACATCAAAGGATTTAGAATACTACATAAACTTAGGTGATAAAGCATCTACAGTATTTGAAAGGATTGACTCTAATCCTGGAAGAAGTTCTACTGTAAGCAAAATGCTATCAAACAGCATTGAATGCTGTAGAGAAATTGCTCATGAAAGGAAGAATCAACTGATCCAGCAAAACTCATTGTTGTCTTAGTTTAAGAAATTGCCACAGTCACCTCAGCCTTTAGTAATCACCACCCTGATCAGTTAGCAGCCATCATCATCAAGGCAAGACCCTCCACCAGCAAAAAGATTATGATTCACTGAGGGCTCAGATGACGGTTAGTGTTTTTTAGCAATAAAGTATTTTTTAATTATGATATGTGAATTGTTTTTAGACATAATGCTATTGTATACTTAATAGACTATAGCATAACATAATCATAACTTTTATATGCACTAGGAAACAAAAAAATTCATATGACTTGCTTTATTGCATTTTTTGCTTCATTGAGACAGTCTAGAATCAAATCTGTAATACCTCTGAGCTGCTATATGGAGAATAGATTATAGGAGGGTAAGAGTGGACTAAGGGAGACCTTTAAGATGCTATACCTCAGGCAAGAAATCTTGGTAGCTGTAGTCATTAAGTGATAGATGTGCAATTTCATTACTACGTAGGCAGCAGAAAATTCTAAATTGGAGCTGCTCCTCTTTGGATATACCAATGTCTGAAGGCTACAGATGATGATATAGAGGGATGACCAAGGTTTATGCATAAACCCAAGTAAGCATTCTTAGACACTCCCAAGGTGGGGAGACAGGAGGATCTATCAGAGACTTTGCAATCACAATAACTACATTGATAGTCACAGCTTAAAAAAAAAAAAAAGCCTAAGATGTTCAAGTGTCATGGCTATAGAGAAAGGGCGTGGGACCAAAAGGAACGGAGTGTACCCTGAAGTCTAGAAAAACGGAGTAATGACTTTTTTAGTCTGTCTCTAGAATTATCCAAGAGAGGCAAAACATTGGCTACGTTTTCACATTTCGTCTCTCTTTTTGGCACATAAATTCTTGTAACACAGATGCATTAGGCTGTCTCAATTGGTGGCAACAGCCATTAGGATCACCTACCTTAAGTCTTCTTGCACTGATTTCATGCTCAAGTAGCAACCTGATTACAATGTAGCTTCCCATAGAGATTTTCCTATAAGAAGTGAGTTCCCTCACTTCTTATAGTGATCTTGAATTTTTAAATTTGCTTCAGAGTTATGCTTTTCATTGTAAATTGATAAATTGGTTCAAAGTTATATTTCTGTGAGTTCTGTGAGCGTAACTGTTTTGAATCAATCAACTTGAATCTGAATGCTCAGAAAATTTCAGGTTTCTGTCTTCCTCAGTTATGGAGCAGGCTCTGAATCCATGGAAATGAGAGGTCCAGCATAAGTAACAGACCAGTCCCTGAGATGAATTCGATTGGATTTTGACAAGAGAATGAGTTTATTAGATGCAAAATTCAGGAGAAACACTGAAGAAACAATGTGAGAACCGCAGAGGCAGGAAATGGAGTGTTGTATTCACATACTATTTAACATAAATGAAGTAGAGACTAAGCATTTGAGCAATGTTGGGAGGTAAATTTGGAAAAGTTGTTTGCAGTCAGATCACCCCTGGAATGGCATAATGAGAAGTTTGGACTCTCTCCTAATGCCAGGAAGAATGGAAGCTATTTGTAAGCAGAAGAGGAATATAGTTGGTTTTAGAAAAGTATCTGTTGATGGTGTGATGGATGCACTAGATGGAGAGAGACTGGATGAACTAGGATGAGTTAGGAAGCATCTTAGTAGGCAACTACATGGCCCTGAACAAAGGCAGGGGCCATGGGTACAAAGAGAATGAAGAACCAACAAGATGACACAAAAGAAACCATATGTGAATATTAATGGAAAAGCATGGATAGATTTAACTTAGCCAAGTAATTAGAGAGCAAGATTGTTAACAGAGATAAGGTACGGAGATAGAGAAGCAAGTTTTGAAGGAAGTATATTGAATTCAGTTTTGAACATGTTAATTTTGAAATGTCTGTGAGTTATCCATGTGGAAATATCCAGACAGCAATGGAAACACAATTATGTAGTTCAGGAGAGCCATATGGGCATAAGCTGTAACTTTGGGATTTACAATAGATGACAAGCAAAATTGTAGAAGTTGATAAGTTAGAATATAGCAGTAGTGTGGGTGGTTCAGGGAATAAGGTGATAAGAAGATTAAAAATAAAATTCTGGAGACCCACAATATATAAGGCATTGACAGAGTAATAGGAGCCCTTAAAACATTTTGAAATATAGTTGAAAGTATGCGGAAAGAGTCAAATGAATACAATATTATGAAAGCCATTGGGAAGGAGTATGTTAAAATTTAGAGACAAGTAAGCATTCCCAAATGCTCCAGAGTGGGCTAAAAGAATGAAAAATAAAAAGAGGCCACTCCATCTAGCAGTCAAGTCATTGGTGATCTTTGCCAGAACCTTTCAGTAGAGTGGTGGTGGCAGAAGTAAGATTGCAAAGACAGCATTTCAGCACAACTCTTTTAAGAAGTTTGGCAGTTAAGAAAGAAATAAAAGGGCAACTGTGAAGGAAGGCAGGATCAAAGGAAGCGTGGCAGACTGAAGACTTTGCATCTAATTCTTCTCAATCCAATAGGCAAACATGTCCTATTGATATTTCATTCGAATTCTATTCAAGACTGACTCTTTTTTCCTTTGTCTCTGACCTGCTTCCAATCCTCCCAGCTACTCCTCCAGCTTCTGCTTGCTTTTCTCTGCAAGCTATACTCATCTTACTGCCAGATTAATCCTCTAGAATGCCTGTTACCTCATGTGAGTTTCCACTCAAAAAATTTCAGGAAGAGGAAGGATATTAAAAGTTCTCATCACAAGAAAAAAATTTTGTAATTATGTACGGTGATGAAAGTTAACTAGACTTATTGTGGTGATTCATTCTTAGTATATATAGATATTGAATCGTTATGTTGTACACCTGAAACTGATATAATGTTTTACGATAATTTTATTTCAATTTAAAAAATAAATAAATAATAGAAATTTATATTTGCACAAAAAAAAAGAAAAAAGAAAACTTTGACAGTTCTTCACTCTCCCTTATACTCTTCTGGCATGACATTTGACATTTGACCAGGATTGGCCCTCTCTATACATCCCATAATTACCACCTACCCTGCTTCAGCCAAGATGGACTTCTCAATGTTCTTAAATTCCAAGCCTTTGAGCATGCTCTTTCTTCTCACCAATACACCGCCTGCCTTTTCTCAAGTAATCAATGCCACCAGTCATTCAAGGCCAAGCTACCTTCTAAGTCTCTTATGAAAAAGGAGGAGAAAGAGGAAGTGAAATAATTACTAAACAGTTTTATTTTGCCTTACTGATGGGTTAGAAAAAAGAGAAAGGGGGAAAGAGAAAATGGTTAAGAAAATAAATAACAATGTCTATATTAATGTAGAGATCAATGACTATACGATTTTGAAAACCGTACCATTCCTGACCACGCATTTATATACTTTTGATATTGAAGTTTCCTACTTACTTCTAATAATAATGTCGTGCTTTTACAGTAGCATAACAACTCCCGTGTTAAAGATGTCTAGCCTTCTACTGAGTATATGAACAATTGCTATTTGACAGGTTTTGGACCCAGCTTTGCAATTCAAGTGATAGAAAATATACCTAGGAAGCTTTTCTATGTGACTCAGACTCCTGGAGATTCTATTATCACCTCTCTCAGGGTCTATACACCCTGACTGAGAATTCCTGTTTTGTGAGTCTTCTCACTGATGAGTGCACCACTTGCCTCAGGTGGGTTTGAGAAATAGGTTGGGTGGAAAAAGGCAGAACTTTCGGGTTACTTATTCTTGGTGAAAAAGAAAATACAAAAAAATGAAAGCAATAAATTGGTGATTCCAGTTCCTCAGAATATAAAGAATAATCTCAGGAAAGTACTAAATAATGTAAGGAGATTTTTTTTCCCCCTAAATAGTCACATAAAAGAATTTGAAAACTACGGTAAGGAATGCAATATCAAAGTAAAAATAAATCAGCAACAGACTGTCTTCAATCTGTTGGGTAATATATTTAGCATATTTTACAATTAAATAAGCTGACTTTTAAAGTTGTTTTAGAGCCTAAATGACTACTTAGTTTTTCTAATAAGACTACATAGCACTCTCTCTATATATAGTTTTCATTGTCAATCATATTGACACTGCTGTGTCCTGTAGACAGGCAATGCTGCTTTTTCCTGCTACATTGTATTTATAGTTCTTAATGATATGATACAATTCCATTGGAGCAGCCATTCTTTATTCAGTTTATGAACACCAAACAGTCCCCAGTTGTTTTGATATCTGGTACCTTAGACCTGTGTTATTGTTGTTTACTCATAGCAATGATAGCTAGTATGTACTTAGCATCTTAAATTTTAATGGCTTTGTATTTTTGTTAACAAATGCAAACAGAACTCTTGAAATAAGTAGGCACTTAGCTCTGATGAAAAATACTAAGGTACCAAAAGTTCAAATTTTATTCCAGAATTTTAAAATCAGAGGAGACTTGGGCCATCACTTTGCTTCACTGATTCTCATTCATGGTGAGCATCAGAATCACTCACGGAAGTTGTTAAAAATACGGATTCCACACTGGAAGGTTTTCATTGCACTGAAAGACCCAAAAACCTGCCTTTAAAACCAAAACTCAGGATGGTCCTTGAACTCTAGTTTGAAAATTACTGACCAATCCTCTCATACATGAAACTGAACCCCAAAGAGGTTAAATGACTTACCCAAGGTCATATAGCTGGATAATGGCAATCATGTGTAGAATAGACATAGTCTCTCTGTGCTCTTCCCATCCTGATGCCCTGCCTGTTTAGAGTAGACTGCCCTCCTCCTGGATTACTACTACAGAGGCAGTCACCTCCCTGGGACTCACAAGAAGGGAAGTTCACAGACAGTATTCTGTAGGTGCCATAGGCCAGATAAAGTTATCACTGTGTGACTAGTAGAAAAAAAGCCCTGGTACTTTAAAGTGAGTACAAACAGTGTAAGCACCAATGGAACATTAAGGCAAAATGCCAAGAGCTTGGTGAGATACACAAAGACTATTATGAAGCGGCAAGTTTGCTCATTTACTCACTTAACATGATTAATATTGCAAATAATAATTAATAATAATAATAATAATGACAGGATTTGTGTTCCTGATAACTAAATCTCAGAAAAGCTATACCCAGAACTTACTTTGTCTTTCTGAATTTGGGTTTCTTATTTTAAAATGGTATGCTAAACCTACATACTACATAGAATTACTCTGTATTTAGCAATATTATAGGAACAATGTTTCATGTAGTCCTGGCACATGGTAAATACTCAATCGATGTTATAATTTTTAAAAAATATTATCATATTTTGGGAGGGCCAGGGAGACCATAATTATATATACACCGAAGTAGAATTATTGGTACTTCCCATCACTAGAGTGCTGTAGAAATTACAAAGCATGGCAGATATAAGAAAGATTATAAGAAAGGTTAAGGAGGTTTGCAAGAACACCTAGATATAATAACATGGATAGAGCTAATGGAACATAATGCTGATCAAAAGAAGTAAGACACAATAATATAAACACTATGATTCCATTTGTAAAGATTAAAAACAGGCACAACCACACTATAATATAGCAGTAGTGTGGGTGGTTCAGGGAATAAGGTGATAAGAAGATTAAAAATAAAATTCTGGAGACCCACAATATATAAGGCATTGACAGAGTAATAGGAGCCCTTAAAACATTTTGAAATATAGTTGAAAGTATGCGGAAAGAGTCAAATGAATACAATATTATGAAAGCCATTGGGAAGGAGTATGTTAAAATTTAGAGACAAGTAAGCATTCCCAAATGCTCCAGAGTGGGCTAAAAGAATGAAAAATAAAAAGAGGCCACTCCATCTAGCAGTCAAGTCATTGGTGATCTTTGCCAGAACCTTTCAGTAGAGTGGTGGCGGCAGAAGTAAGATTGCAAAGACAGCATTTCAGCACAACTCTTTTAAGAAGTTTGGCAGTTAAGAAAGAAATAAAAGGGCAACTGTGAAGGAAGGCAGGATCAAAGGAAGCATGGCAGACTGAAGACTTTGCATCTAATTCTTCTCAATCCAATAGGCAAACATGTCCTATTGATATTTCATTCGAATTCTATTCAAGACTGACTCTTTTTTCCTTTGTCTCTGACCTGCTTCCAATCCTCCCAGCTACTCCTCCGGCTTCTGCTTGCTTTTCTCTGCAAGCTATACTCATCTTACTGCCAGATTAATCCTCTAGAATGCCTGTTACCTCATGTGAGTTTCCACTCAAAAAATTTCAGGAAGAGGAAAGATATTAAAAGTTCTCATCACAAGAAAAAAAATTTGTAATTATGTACGGTGATGAAAGTTAACTAGACTTATTGTGGTGATTCATTCTTAGTATATATAGATATTGAATCGTTATGTTGTACACCTGAAACTGATATAATGTTTTACGATAATTTTATTTCAATTTAAAAAATAAATAAATAATAGAAATTTATATTTGCACAAAAAAAAAAGAAAAAAGAAAACTTTGACAGTTCTTCACTCTCCCTTATACTCTTCTGGCATGACATTTGACATTTGACCAGGATTGGCCCTCTCTATACATCCCATAATTACCACCTACCCTGCTTCAGCCAAGATGGACTTCTCAATGTTCTTAAATTCCAAGCCTTTGAGCATGCTCTTTCTTCTCACCAATACACCGCCTGCCTTTTCTCAAGTAATCAATGCCACCAGTCATTCAAGGCCAAGCTACCTTCTAAGTCTCTTATGAAAAAGGAGGAGAAAGAGGAAGTGAAATAATTACTAAACAGTTTTATTTTGCCTTACTGATGGGTTAGAAAAAAGAGAAAGGGGGAAAGAGAAAATGGTTAAGAAAATAAATAACAATGTCTATATTAATGTAGAGATCAATGACTATACGATTTTGAAAACCGTACCATTCCTGACCATGCATTTATATACTTTTGATATTGAAGTTTCCTACTTACTTCTAATAATAATGTCGTGCTTTTACAGTAGCATAACAACTTCCGTGTTAAAGATGTCTAGCCTTCTACTGAGTATATGAACAATTGCTATTTGACAGGTTTTGGACCCAGCTTTGCAATTCAAGTGATAGAAAATATACCTAGGAAGCTTTTCTATGTGACTCAGACTCCTGGAGATTCTATTATCACCTCTCTCAGGGTCTATACACCCTGACTGAGAATTCCTGTTTTGTGAGTCTTCTCACTGATGAGTGCACCACTTGCCTCAGGTGGGTTTGAGAAATAGGTTGGGTGGAAAAAGGCAGAACTTTCGGGTTACTTATTCTTGGTGAAAAAGAAAATACAAAAAAAATGAAAGCAATAAATTGGTGATTCCAGTTCCTCAGAATATAAAGAATAATCTCAGGAAAGTACTAAATAATGTAAGGAGATTTTTTTTCCCCCTAAATAGTCACATAAAAGAATTTGAAAACTACGGTAAGGAATGCAATATCAAAGTAAAAATAAATCAGCAACAGACTGTCTTCAATCTGTTGGGTAATATATTTAGCATATTTTACAATTAAATAAGCTGACTTTTAAAGTTGTTTTAGAGCCTAAATGACTACTTAGTTTTTCTAATAAGACTACATAGCACTCTCTCTATATATAGTTTTCATTGTCAATCATATTGACACTGCTGTGTCCTGTAGACAGGCAATGCTGCTTTTTCCTGCTACATTGTATTAATAGTTCTTAATGATATGATACAATTCCATTGGAGCAGCCATTCTTTATTCAGTTTATGAACACCAAACAGTCCCCAGTTGTTTTGATATCTGGTACCTTAGACCTGTGTTATTGTTGTTTACTCATAGCAATGATAGCTAGTATGTACTTAGCATCTTAAATTTTAATGGCTTTGTATTTTTGTTAACAAATGCAAACAGAACTCTTGAAATAAGTAGGCACTTAGCTCTGATGAAAAATACTAAGGTACCAAAAGTTCAAATTTTATTCCAGAATTTTAAAATCAGAGGAGACTTGGGCCATCACTTTGCTTCACTGATTCTCATTCATGGTGAGCATCAGAATCACTCACGGAAGTTGTTAAAAATACGGATTCCACACTGGAAGGTTTTCATTGCACTGAAAGACCCAAAAACCTGCCTTTAAAACCAAAACTCAGGATGGTCCTTGAACTCTAGTTTGAAAATTACTGACCAATCCTCTCATACATGAAACTGAACCCCAAAGAGGTTAAATGACTTACCAAAGGTCATATAGCTGGATAATGGCAATCATGTGTAGAATAGACATAGTCTCTCTGTGCTCTTCCCATCCTGATGCCCTGCCTGTTTAGAGTAGACTGCCCTCCTCCTGGATTACTACTACAGAGGCAGTCACCTCCCTGGGACTCACAAGAAGGGAAGTTCACAGACAGTATTCTGTGGGTGCCATAGGCCAGATAAAGTTATCACTGTGTGACTAGTAGAAAAAAAGCCCTGGTACTTTAAAGTGAGTACAAACAGTGTAAGCACCAATGGAACATTAAGGCAAAATGCCAAGAGCTTGGTGAGATACACAAAGACTATTATGAAGCGGCAAGTTTGCTCATTTACTCACTTAACATGATTAATATTGCAAATAATAATTAATAATAATAATAATAATGACAGGATTTGTGTTCCTGATAACTAAATCTCAGAAAAGCTATACCCAGAACTTACTTTGTCTTTCTGAATTTGGGTTTCTTATTTTAAAATGGTATGCTAAACCTACATACTACATAGAATTACTCTGTATTTAGCAATATTATAGGAACAATGTTTCATGTAGTCCTGGCACATGGTAAATACTCAATCGATGTTATAATTTTTAAAAAATATTATCATATTTTGGGAGGGCCAGGGAGACCATAATTATATATACACCGAAGTAGAATTATTGGTACTTCCCATCACTAGAGTGCTGTAGAAATTACAAAGCATGGCAGATATAAGAAAGATTATAAGAAAGATTAAGGAGGTTTGCAAGAACACCTAGATATAATAACATGGATAGAGCTAATGGAACATAATGCTGATCAAAAGAAGTAAGACACAATAATATAAACACTATGATTCCATTTGTAAAGATTAAAAACAGGCACAACCAAACTATATTGTTTAGGAATACTTAGTTAGCAGGCAAAACTAGAAAGCAAAATAACAAATTAACAAAAACACCAGAGTAGTGGTTCCTATCCAGGGTACTGAGGAGTTTGCCATGAGGAAAGGCACATGGGGGGTTTCTGGGGTACTAGCCATGTTCTATTTCTTGATCTGGGTGGTGGTTACACTGGTCTTCCCTTTAAAATAATTAAGTCTATTTTTGTGTCTTATGCATTTTTTTGTATGTATGTTATATGTCACAATCAAATTTTGAAAGAGTTTTCAAAAGATAAACGCAGTAAATAAAACCCAAAGGAGGCACTAGATATTCCTATTATAAACGTTTCATTTGTCTCTGCACATGGACTACCAGGATAAAAGAGTTACTGTGCAGCAGGTTTGTGTAAATATTTATCTGTGTGCTGTCCCAGAGGAATTACACCTGGAGGCGTTGTGATGCTTAATTGCAATGCATTTGATCAGAGGTTGCCAGGATCCATTTAGCACTGAATATACAGGCAATCTAATTCCATGTGACTTACTAGTTCAGCACTGATTATATTCAAAATCATCATAGTCTTAAAAATAGCCATGTTTGCTTGTTCTGACAATGTTTCATCTGTAGTTTCTATGGTTCCCAAACACATATGGAGAAATAATATAGGTCCTAAAAGAGAAGATGAGTAATTTTCTGTTTTACAAGGGCAATGGTTATCATGTTGCCTCTTTGAAAATATCCTTGCATTTATTTTGCTTTGCATGTGTTTAGCCAGAAACTAAACTAAAACTTTAACCAAGACATTAGAGGACAAAAATATAGTGAATGGCTCTGGTTTATCATTCCATTATTTGAATTGGTTAGCACTATTTTGACATCTAGATAAGAATGCTTTGAATAGTATGTCCATATGTATTGTATCATTTGTTTGAAGTTACACAATAATTAGAAACTCAAAATAAAAACAATTTAGTATCAAAGTTGGTGACAACTGTGTCCACACAAATGAATTCTTAAAAGATTTCTAATTTCCTGTGATTTATTATCTGAAGCCAGAAAATAGGCCTAACTTATTAATATGCTTATTAATTACTTCAAAAGTAATTAATTGGATTTATTTAATAAAATATATTGTACAAACAAGAGTGTAATTTATTGTGCAATTTAAAGAATAATTTTTAAAACACTCATATAAATAACACAATTTAAGAAGAAGAACATAACCAAAACCTTTGTTTCCTATGTCCCCGATAAGAGGAAATACTATCCTGAATTTCATGAATATCATTCCTTGCTTTTCTTTGCAGTTGTACCACATGTATGCAGTATGTATAATTATGGCCATTGTTTAGTCATATATGTTTTTAAGCATTTTATAAATGAAATCATGTAGTTGTATTCTTCAATAAATTTCCTTTATTTAGCATTACAGTTTTTAGATTTACCATGTCGATAAATGTGTCTATACTGTATTCATTTTCGATGTTGTATATTCAATTATATGACTATATACCATAAAGTACCCATTCTTCTATTCATATGGAAGGTATTTGGGTTGTTTCCAGTTTGAGGATTTTTTAAAAATTATTATTAAGGAAAAAATGTTGCTATAAACATTCATAGACACGTCTCCTGGTGCCCTTATGCAAAAGTTTCTTAGAGTGAATATCCAGGAGTGGAATTCTTAGATCATAGGTATGCATACCTTTCACTTTAGCAGGCAATGCTGAATTGTTTTTCTAAAGTGGTTGTAGATGTTAATGTTCTTGAATGTCTGAATTTTCTTTTCATCCACACTTATTAAGATGCAAATAAAGCAAGAATATTAACTTTCCCTTGTCGATTGTCTTGGTCACAAGTATTAGAAGCAAACTCTCAAAAGAGAAACTGATTGTCTCACATAATCAAACCGTAAAATGGGTAATGATATAGTTGGCCTTGGATGTGATTGGAAGCAGAAACTTGAATTTCATTAGGACTTTTCCTCTAGTTTTCATTTCTGCTTCTCAATGAATGCTGATCTCATTAGTGCAGAACAGTTTCTCCATTAGGGAGGGGGCATCATTGTCTATAGTTCCAGATTCACTCTCTTCCAATTTCTTCTCAGTCCAGATTGAAAAATCCTGACGAGAACTCTGATTGGGCCAGTGTGGGTTACAAGACCATCCCTTAAAATAATAACCACTATGATTAGCAGGTGAAGCACTTTGATTAGATCACATGACTATCTATCTATCTATCTATCTATCTATATATATATATATATATATATATATATATATCTGGGGAATTAGGGGCTTTGTTGAGAGAGAAGGGAAGAGATAATGAGCAGATAAAAATATGTATTAGTGTGTGCAAAACCAGTAAAGAATTATAACTAATTGTAGCTTGTAGGTTGTGGCTATGCAAAATATATCTCTTAGTTAAATCTTACATGGATATAAATGATAACATTCTGGGAACCAGAGGACCAAGGGGATATCACACCTCAAGACCTTGACTCCTTCACCATTGGGAGGTCAAGTAAGGCACACCTCTCTCTCTAGGTACCTAGACACGACCTATGGAGAAGTCACAGGTAAGAGATGTGGAAATGGAAGACACCTGAGAGATTGAGCATCTCTTACATGAAACTGAACTTTATCTGAAAAAACTGTTTAGGTTATAGGGCTAGAGTAAGTTTTAAATGTCATAGGCTTGAATGTTATTTTTTTTTTTTCTACTAACCAGAAGCTAGGAGCTTTGGGAAAAAAAAGATTAGTTATAGATAGAAATAAATTACATATTTTCAGCATAACAGCTGTGATGTAACACTATATGGCTTTTAAATTCCTGCTTTGTTGTTCTGGCTTTGGTCATGCTGACACAACCTCTTTTAAGCCCCTCCTGGCTACAGACCTCCACATCTCTGCTTGATCCTCTCTCTGCCTTTGCGTTGGTGTCACAGAGCCTTACCGCCAGAGAAGTTGATTGGCTCACATAACCAAAAGTCACGTGGAATCAGCCTCCTTGCCACCTGGGAACTCAAAATCCAGGTGTATCTGATACAGTCAAGGATCAGCCAATAATCCCTCACACTTACCATTTCCATATATACCAGTCTGCAGTCTGTCTTCTCTCTGTCAATGCCTTGACTTATTTGCCTGAAGGCTTTCTCTGGCCACCAGTGGCTACTCAGTCTGAACACACTACAGGCTGGAAATGCCAAAGACTTTAAGAGCTCCTTTTGAAGCAGCCCTCAACCAATGACTGTCTGGAACATCATTGATAAATACTCTAGCTCCTTCACATTTGGTGTGAGATATCCTAGGGGATGTGTTCTAAATTATTCCTCAAAGCACCGCAGCAGATTAGACTGCAATTGCCCACAGCGATAACTTGTTTAATAGCACACCTGTGAGAAAATAGAAAATATGTGTATTGGTCTCCGCTCCCAGTTCCTAGCACAGAGTTCCTAAAATCCTTATAAATTTCTAAGCAATAAGGACATTAGGAACATCTTTTGTTCTAATATTTGGTCTTTGACCCCACCCCTGACACAGGGCTTCTGGAATCCTTGTAATTTCCTGAGTGATAGGAGTGTCTTATATTCTAACAAAGTGACTCTGGGTGGGTTCCTGTATGTCTCCTGGATACTGTTTCCAGGGAACATGTCCCAAATAAATCCTCCTATACCCAAATCCTTTAATTGTCTTAATGTGTGCCCCTCCAGAGACACAATAGGGAAAGTAAACTTAAGAGCCTCTAAATTAATGATCCTGCTGTGCCTCAGTTGATGCAGCCATGCCCCAGATTTCTGCAGGGAAGTCTGAGAAGTATGCTCCTCTCAGAATCCTAAATAGGAAACAGAAACAGAGCCCTCTACCCCTTCACCCTCATTGTTATCCTAATTTAAATAATACATGCAAATCTGTGTGTGTTACATGCCATTGAGTCAACTCCAACTCCTGGCAACTCTATGAATGAGTGATGTCCACAGTGTCCTGTCCTAAACAGCCCTGCTCAGCTCCTGTAGACTCTTGCCTATGCCTTCTTTTAGGAAGTCAATCCATTTCACACTTGGTCTTTCTCTTTTCCCACTGCCTTCTGTTTTTCTCAGCATTAATGTCTTTTCCAAAGAACACCACCTTCTCATGATGTGCCTGAAATAGAACAGTCTCTATTTTCTCATTTTTGCCTCTAGTGAAGTTCCTGGCTTAATTTGCTCTAGGTCCCAGTTATTCATCTTTCTGATGGTCCCTGGTATCCATAGTGCTCTCCTTCAATACTATATTTCAAATGAATCTATTTTTTTTTCCAATTAGCCTTCTTCACTGCCCAATTTTTTGCATCTGTATATAGTAATTGAGAATATGAGGGTGAGGATGATTTTCACCTTGGTCTCTAACGACATATTTTTTGCTCTTGATGATCTTTCCTAATTCAGTTGTTGCCCTTCTGAGTCTTAGCCTTCTCTTGATTTCTTGGCTGAAGGCTTCATTTGAACTGATGACTGAACCAAGATAAGCAAAATCTTTAATTTTCATGTCTTCATTGTCTATGTTAAGTTGTGTATTTCTTCTATAGTCATGATTTTTGTCTTCTTGATATTTAAATACAGTCCTGCTGTGGCACTTCTTTCTTTCACTTTCATCAGAAATCATTTTAAATCATTGCTACTTTCTGCCAGTTAGATGATGTCATCAGCATATCTTAGGTTATTAATATTTCTTCCACTAATCTTGATGCAAAAAGATGATATGTGTTTCTCAAAACTTTTTCCTCCCTCCTCTCTCCCCTCTTTCTGAAACATCCATTTGCTGGTGGAGACGGAGATGCTGAAGAAAACTTAGAGGAAAGAAATAAACAAAGTTAAATAAAGAAGAAGAATTTCAGGAACTTTCCTAGAAAAATAAGTCAATTTCAAATAAATAGTTCTCAAGATTCAAAGAAACTAAAAGCAAGTCATCTTTCCTAAAAATAATGTCTAACAAGAGATCAAAAATAAGATGAGAAGAAAACAGGAGATGAAAAGTGAGTTTATGGAGCTCAGGAATGAATAGAAGAATAAAAATTAAACTATTACAGAGGTGAACTTCTTATTAAAATCAAGAAAAGGCAAAATAGATATGGATAAAACATATAGTTAGAGAAACAAAGGATAGGCTTGAGAAAATAACAAAATAGAAAGGAACAAACATTAAATTACAAAAAGATGATAAATATGAATAACATACAATCACTGTTCTGAAAGAAAATACATGGAATGGGGGAGGGGAATCAAATATGTATTTGAATAAATCTTCCTGAAATAAAGATTAAATCTATAGATTAAAAAGACATAGATTAGCCACACCCCAGAAAATGTGATTAGGACTGATTAATCAGACATGTGTTTGAAAATGGATTTGGGGCGTGAAATTATAAGAAATTACATAGGCAAGAAATGAGAAAGCCCATGAACCGAGTCAGCCAAAATGAGAAAGAATAGGAGGAAATGGATTCAAGGGATGTTTAGTATTCTGATATAGTGGAAGGCAGAATATCGTGGTTGTTAAAAGGCCAGCTCTGTAGGTAAACTGCCTGGGTTTAGATCCCACCTCTACCCTTTAGTACCCTGTGACCTCAGAAAGTTATTTTGTCTCTCAGTGCCTAGTTTTCTTATCTTTAAAATGGTGATAATAATAGCCACCTACATAATATGGTGACTGAAAATTAAATGAGATGATACATACAATCCTCTTAGAAAGATGTCTAGCCCATATTAAGCACTATTGATTATTATTAAATTCAGCAGGTGGTAGAGTCAGGAATAGGGAAGAGACAAAGATGATTTCTAGGTTTCAAGATTAGACAATTGTAATGCCATTCATTAACAAGGAGAATACAGAAAAAAGATTATTAAAACATTTTCCCAATTATAAAGGATTCGTTTTGAACATTTTAAGATTGAGGTATCTTTGGGCAGGTAGGTCAAGATGTCCTGTGGGCACCTAGCACTTAGGAAAGCAGTCAGGGCTAGAGGCAGACGTAGATGCATTTAATGTGAGCTTGAAGCCATGGATATGGGTAAAATCTCCTTTGTGATGTACACATGAGAGAAGAAAAGGGGTGAGAACTGAACCTGTGGAATATCCTCATTTGTGGGCTGGGCAGAGGACTAAGGTCTGTGGCACAAAACAGTGGAAAATAAAGTCAAGAGAGAGGATAAATGATGGAGCAAAGGCAAAAGGACTTCAGAGAGTCAGGAGCCAGATGAATGAGTTAGCCCTCATCAAAAGGACATCCCTTCCACTGACAGAGAAAGAAAACTGTAAAAATGTGCATGGAAGCAGATAAATTTGTAGATGATAGTAAAACTGAAAAAAATTCTCAACGGGTGCTTTGGTTTTGTCTATGAAGTAAAAGCAAGGCCATCTGTGGCCAAGTAAGGGCAGTAGCTGGAGCAGTGAGGGTTAGGAATGGTTAATGATAAGAGGGCATCCAAAGGTGTGCCTTCTAAAAACAACACACAAAAAAACAAACAAAAAAAAATACATTAAGGACCCAGCAGACATTTAATGAAAATATGAACTATATATTACTATAAGTAAGAAATGTTTTACAGAATTTTTTTCCCCAAAAACTTTCAGTGTCCTGAATGTAAGAACAAGATGGTTTGATTGATTGAGAATTTGAGATAAGATGTGGTGTGCAAAATTTGTAATGTCTATTTTTACCATAAAACAAAGTAGAAAATAAATGTAGTCTATTTCAAGATTTACCTGGCAGTGTAGTATTGGCTTATGATGCAGAATACCTGTACCCTGCCTTATTTCTCTACTGTCTACTGAAAGAATTTTAATCCAATAATAAAATATCTTATAGATACAATGGAAGATATTTCCTGGAATTTTTTAAATATGCTGATTAACATGTAAGACAGTCATTGGAAAAGGAAAGATTATTCTTTTAATATCCTTTATTTCAGCTACTCTAAAAGATTATATAAGTGATTATATAACAAGCTATATAAATTGCAAGGCTTAGTCACAGAAATATCAGTCTCATACCTGCTTTTTCACAGTTGGCATAAAAGTCTGGAGGACTTTTTTATCCTCTACTGAATGGTTTAAAACTCTCACAGAGTACACTACAAGCATGACAGAAATTTTTAAATTAATTATTTTGAGTGATTCATATGAATCATTTTTGTTCAATTTTAGTATTCAGTAGTTTGACGTAAATTGTTTTGGGTGTAAATAGCCAATCTACTCATTGATCACCTCAAAAATAGAATTTGTTTAATACCTCCAACATTATTCACAAAACAACATTATGTCATAGGATTAGTAGTAAAGCTCCCTGATATATAGAACCACTATTTTCCTTCTTTCCCACTCCTTTGACTAGGAGTAAGTTGTCAATATAAAAAAATATCTGTTAAAGAAATAGGTCAGTGAATGAGGGACAAGTCTCTTTACTGAAGGATAATAAATCAAAGTGAGACAAACAAACAAATTGAGAATGCAGAGTAATGATAAGGAAAGAATTAATATAAGAATAGCAAGTTGCAGTTTATAAACAAAATTTATAAGGCAAATTCTTCAGAATAAACGAACCCTCATCAATGAGTTTATGAATAGCTGCCACTGGACTTCAGTTTCTTATACATGTCCACTAACTCCGAAAGGGTAGTACAAATAATTAGGAGGCTTCCCACCAGAAAAACTGGAAAATAGAGAAAATTTGCTTTTGGCAGCGGCACATCTTCAAATCGTTTCTCCCCACTTTCTTCCTTCTTTGACATTCTATCTCGAAACAAAGCAGGTCAATGAAAAAAAGTTAAAGGCCACTTGAGAAAGAATTCATAATATGACAACAGAGGTGTTCTGTGTCTAAAAAAAAGAAAAGGAAAATGCAGGTCTTGACATGAGATAGAATGTAAAGATGATAAATTAGTTAGAATTAATAGGAAAAGAACCTTATTCCTTAACATTTTTCATCATGGTATTGTATGTGTGTATATTATTACTTTTAATATCCTTTTCCTATAACTATCTAGATGTGGGTATATATGATTTTCAGAATTGTGTTCTTAGTGATCACATCACAAAAAACCAATGGCTGTCTAATAACTAGACACACACATGGCATCTCCACTCATAATCATAAGAGAAACTTGCTCTAATTTGACTAAAGTGAAATATAAAATATGTCTTTTTAATTCTACAATAACCCATTCATCTTACTAGTTATATTTTTCTAATTACCAACACTTTTGTTTTTTTGAAAACTTTGCAATTATTATTTTGTCAGTTTTTTACTACTATTATTTGAAATTAAGAAAGTAGCAATGCAAAAAGAACTTAGGTTAAAATTATATTTGAAGAGTAGAGTATTAAAAATCTATTAATTCATTTGAAAACTTAGTGTGCGATTGACACTTAGTTGCTTTCATTACCTTATTTAATGCCTAGAAACTAAACTGGGTACATAAAACTCCCTTTCTATTTATTCTCAACTTCGATTATATATACCATTTTAATATATTATTTAGCTTCTATTGTTCTAGTTCTTAGATTTTTCCACATCACAGTTCTCCAGTTTCCAGTGTGTTATTTCCTGTTATGGGATTATTCAAAGTAGTTTGCTTTTTATTGTTGTGTTTCAAAGAGAGACTGATGAGTGGTGCTTGGGAATATGTCACAATGCTAGTTCCTTCCTGTATATGCATTCATACATGGGCACACTTGCACGCACGCGCGCGCGCGCGCGCACACACACACACACACACACACAATGACTTTAGGTAAGACGCTGCCAAATCTTTGAAGTTTTTGAACCACCCTTTCTGGCTCTTTTCTCTTCCTTTGGGAAGCACCTCCTGCCTTTCAATTACCCTGCATCCTGTATTCTCCCTTCTTCCTTACAAAGAGCCTGTTATCAGGCACAGCTCCTCATGCTCCTGAGTTAGAATGGCCTACTTCTGCAGGAACCCAAATACTGGGTAGCAAAAGAAAGAGAAGAGGCAGATTTACCACTCAATTGGCAGCCTCAATCTTTCTGGCACACCAGTGCTTCTCCTTCTTACAAGTTACATCCTGTCTGTAAACAGACTGGTCCAACAAGGTTGTATCTGTTGAAGTGAAACTTGACCAAAAGGGTATGTGTTGGATCAGAGGGGCTTGGGACAGAACACGAGTTGAAACAGGAAAGTAGATTCTCAAAAGAGTTAAAATCCAGCCTCTCAAAATTCTATGTATATTCAGTCAAGTAAATTCTCATGATTTTTTTACTGATACTTTGCTCTAGAAGATAGCAATATTAGCATATGCTAGAGAGAAAACCTTTAATAAACTATCAAGTGAGAGTTATATGGTTCAATGTTATAGATAAAAGTTATTTTGAGGTTATTTCATATACTTAAGTTAAAGTCCTAAATATATAGAATCATTACCTGTACATATTAAGGAAACATAAAATAGGTGACTGGGTGGAGTTGAAAAAGAGGCATTCAAATATTTTAGATTGTCCATTCCTTATATATATTTGGTTTTATGTACGAGAGTGTTTGTCACCCTGATTCAGAATCAGATGACTTTTAATGATACTTATGGAATCATTTTTTTCTAGCCTGTGGAATAATTTATTGTAAAAGAGCTGAAAAGTTTCTCTAATTTGTTAATATTTCAAAGCATCATTTATTTTCTCAGGGAAAGAACTAGAAAGATTGGCTGCAAATTAAAAATCTCAACACTAGTAGTTTAGCATTCAAAAATTAATAACTATATGGAGTTACCAGTGATATTTAAGTTTATGTTCTGGCCATGAGTACTTTTGAGGGGCAAAATCATGATAAGTATACCGAAGTGAACTAACAGTCTTCATTCTAAAATGTTCCCCCAAATAATATCTCAAACAAAAGGCAAAAATTTGATACAGATGACTAAATTTGTTGTCATATTTCATTATTATTACTTGTAAAACCAACAGAGCAGGCTAGACTTTAGACACTAATACCTTAGAAATATGAATTTGCATGAAACTATATAGGGATGTCATCTTAAAGTATTCTTTCTCTTAAAAAAAAAAAAAAAGCAAAGATCACAAATCAAAGGAAGAAACACATATTTAGTAATACTATATGCCAGCCAGACACTGAACTAGATGCTTTGCATACCTTAGGTCATTTAATAATGTGGTGAGATAGGAAATGTTCTAAAGTCATGGAGGTGTTTAGTTTTTATAAGTCAACATAACTCTTGACTCACATGTTCATAATGCAAAGGTTATTTGCTCTGCCCTCTGTTTTTCTTGAACAAGATTTTCTTTCTTTTATAAGTCTTATTTCCTGAATCATCTGCCTCAGGCTTGATGTTGTGCAGTCTCCGAAAGACTGGTTTCGTACTTCAACTTACCTTTCAAAATATTTTCAATGCAGGCCACTCTTTCAGCATCCCAGGTGCCTACTGAGTCATGTTTCTCTTCCCAGTCAACTTTATCTTACTGGGTGGATACAGAGTAATTAAGCTGAAATATGCCCTTTGCCAACAGACTTGAAGGTTGGGTTTAGTTATTAACTTGGTGAGCCTCCGCCCAGCTAACTATTGTAGGAAATAACTTGTTGAGTCAAGTGTTTTTATAATCATATTTCAGCAAACTACTAATCTGCCTGAAAGCTGAAATGCCCTGGAAAGTTTGCCACCACATCTCCATTACCACACTAGCATCATAGCTAACAGACAAAAAGATGCATTGTCAACAGAATCATTTTTTGTTTTCTTTTAAACTATATTGCCTCATTTGTTATAAAAAGGTCAATAAATATTTGCTCATTTCCACTTTGATGAGGCTGTGAATGAAGTATTGCCCTAAAGCACAGAGCAGCATCCTAACTTAGAGAGTGTGGTAGTGGGAAATCGGAAATGAGAGTCTATAATGATTAAATAGGACTGAAAACTCAGCAGTTCTTCTTCCACCTGAAAAAAACCAGCACCGGGAACATATGCCCTTCTTTCCACTAAGGGAAAGACTAGACTCCCTGCTACTTTTTCCATACAGTAGCCTGTAGGGTGACAATGCCAAAGGATAGGATTTTATGACACCTTTCCCTCCATCCAGGCATATACTTGATTCAAAAGAGAACTTGGAGGGGAGGAGGTAGAGGGGAAGATTTAAAGAGACACAGCAAGTTGGGTACTTCCCCTTTTTCATAGGGGCAAATATAATCAGTTATCATCTACTTAGGAGCTGAGAATACTCTTAATTCATAAAACACCATGAACAGAATTTAATTTTCTAAAGGTAAAGACTCGAAGGAAATTTAATCTTTAGGAAAATAATTCTCTTAAAATCAAATAAGAGTTATTTTTGAATTGACTGCTTACCATGCAATAGTAGATGCTGAGCCAAGCACCTTATACACTTTTGCTCACAACAAAGCTCACAACTGCATAAAATTGCCATTCTTTCAGCATTTTACAGGTGAAGAAACTTAGGACAGTAACTTGCCCAGAGTTCCACAGCTCAGCCAAAAATCAAACCAAAGTTTTGTTTGTTTTTAAGAGCCAGAACTCTTGGTAAGTATATTATATTGCCTCTATAGTAACTAAATAAAACTAATGTGACTAGCATGTAGCTTGCATATCTTGGCTTACAATAGTTGTGTTATATATACATATATATGTATATTATATATAATTTGTTTTAATATAAAATTTTTACCTTTTAAAAAAATCACAAGACAATGAAATTTTCAAAGTAAACATTCTATGACAATTAAAAGTAACTATCAAAATATGCCTAAGATTGCTAATACAGGCAAAAATCAGATTTAATTTCAAAAGCAGTGATCTCACTGAAAGTTACAAAGAAAAAAAAAACATTCAGATTTGACAAAGATGGTTGTGAGGGCTCAGGTGTTCTTTCATTTTCGTCTATATCTTTATTTGTTTGAAATATTTATATATGTTGGAAATATATTTATAAAAAGACAGAGCATTACCTATGTAGTACTTCTGGCCATTATCCCTTACCTTGATTATGCCCTAAGTAACCATATGCTCTGACTTTATGTCTGAGATCACATACATAATCAAAATTAGTAAAAAGAATATATGTGAGGTAAAGCCTATCTTGAGTAATTTTTTTTTGTGGGGCGGGGTGACTCTAAGGCCAGATGATTTCAACAATAAATTATTTTATAATCTTATGTGATAAAACTAAGAGAAAAAAAACTTCCTGATTTATTTTACAAATTTAATACAAGCCTAAAACAATAGATGACAAATGCAAAGAAAAAGAGGGAGGGGGCATAGTGGAAGAAGGAAGACAGCAAGAAAAGAAGAAAGCAAAGGATATTAAACACCATATTATTTATAATTTTAGATGGAGAAAATGTTAAATAAAAATAAAAAAATATATCAAAAATCAACCCCACAAAGGAAATTTTACTCTCATGAAAAGGAAGGAAAGTTTAATATAAACAGCTAGACATACAACATGTGGCATTTATAGGTCAAAGAGGAAAATTAAAATTGATATCAAAAGGATACCTAATAAATTTAACACAAATTCTTGATATTTTAAACACCCACAATAAACAAAGAGTAAGTGGTTTATTTTTTAAACCTAATTCTAAAAATATTATCTAGTGTATTATTTAAAGGAACACTAGTTTCTGTAAGAGAGAAACCATGAATCTCTGTAGTTTAATAAAATATTCCTGTAATGTCCAACTAGTGGCAGTGTCAAGATGGTGAGGAGAGGGTAGTTCTAGGAGGGTAATATGTGATGTACTATCCAGTGATCATTAAGAGATTCTGGCTGATGGAGTCTCTGCCATCTTCGATACATAACCTCCAAAGCTACCCTGAGATTGATAACTAACAAGCAAACAGAGAGCCAGAGAAGATCATACATAGAAAATTTTCGATATGACTTAGGTCAGGAAGTGGCACCCATCACCTCCATTAATATTAATTAGAACTTAGTCACGTGGTTGTTTCTAATCTCAAAGAAGGCTGGAAATTTAATCTATCTGTGTGCCAGGAGAAGAGAGAAATGAGTTTGAACAGCTAGCCAGCCTATGCTGAGTCTATCTTTCTGGCCACCATATAACCTTTCACTCTTCTTCCTTCACAGAGCTACTCACCTCCTCCCCAAGACAATTCTAAATCTCATTCAGTCACTATATCCAACTCAGAATCAAGGATCTCCAAGTGGCGTTCTTTCTCCATTGGATAAGAATGTGGCCTAATAGTCCAGCAACCTATGATAAGTTAAAATGATCAAGTATCCACTAATCTCCCTCTAAACATACACACACACACACACACACACACACACACACACACACACACCACTACACAAAAGGAGGTTCTACTTCTTATATATAATTCCTTTTTGTCTTTTATGCTCATTCCATTGTTCTGGTACTTTGGAAATACTCTTGTCTAAATAATCTTGATCTCTACTGAATAACAAATGGTAGTTCTTCTGTCTGCAAAAGCTGCCTCAAGCCACCTTACTTAAACGCTCCTCCTGTTTCTATTTAATTTGCTCTAGGCAACTTTTTGCTCCTTCTGCCAGTATTATTCCCATTCCAGATGCAGACTCTATAGGCCTGCTAAGAAATCTCCCATTGATCCTAGATAGCCACCAAATAATCTTAATCATAAGCACGATAACATAATAAAAGTTGCATTTAAAAAATTACTCAGCAGTGTGTAGGATAGTTTGGAGGGGTATAAACTGGAAGCAGAAGACATTCAGAGTAAGCTAAAAAAGAAGGAGGAGTAGCAGAAGGAGAAGGAGGAGGATGAAGAGAAGGAGCAGGAAGAGTAGTGGGAGGGGAGGAGAGCTATTTTGGAGCCTTGTTATTATCAGTGAAATAAAATACAGTTTTAGAGAAATGATGATGTTCAAGGGGTCTTGAACATATCAGTTCAGGAATGTCAAAGCTTTTATTTATATTGTGGAGATAGAAGAGAAGATGAGCTAAGTAATAATACCTTCGTTTCAACTTAAAAATCATCTAACAGTGAATTTTATGCTCTTGTCCTCATGTAAGAAAAGCAGACTATTAATTTGTTTACAAAGGATTCATTAACTGAGTTCAAGGACGACTGAGTTTATTACCTCATTATTGTTCTGTATCTAGCAAGTGTAAAAATAAAGATTAACTATTTAAGGATTAGAAAAGGTGAGTTCTATTTGAAATTTTTTCTGAGGCTTCCTAGAATTTTAAATTAAATATGATCTTAACATGCATTCTTAATGGTTGTTTTATTATGCAAAAGCATAAACATAAAGTACATTTATTGAAGTCTGCTTTGTATGAGGTACTATGCCAGACAGAGAGGAGCAAAACATGTTCTCTTCCTTAAAAAAACTTTTATACTAACATATATACCAGAAATACTCAATGTAAAATTAATATCTTCCTATTCCAGGACAGCACAGATGAAGCATTGTGATTATCCCAAAAATACAATTATTTTGGCCCCCCAAAAATTCGGATTCCAAACTGAGAGCTTGTAAATAATTAAGCAGACCAAAATAGGCCCCAAATCTATCCTACTCATTCTCCTCCTGTTTAATGAAATGTTCTGGGAAAACATCAAAGGCATGATAAGAGAAATGAAAGCAATACATTGAATAGAACTGACAAAATTATGTATACAGGAGAATCACAGACTAATGGAGCCTATGATGTTAGCATCCTGCTCACCATACA
This sequence comes from Pteropus alecto, assembly GCF_000325575.1. Classification (NCBI taxonomy): domain Eukaryota; kingdom Metazoa; phylum Chordata; class Mammalia; order Chiroptera; family Pteropodidae; genus Pteropus; species Pteropus alecto. Next base: position 22,870,789 of record NW_006494614.1, on the reverse strand, counting down.
GAAGAAACCAAGGGCTAAAGTGGTTACATGCCTTGTCCAGATCAACACAGTGACAGCACCAGAGTTTGAATCTAGTTTTCCAGATTATCAATGCAAGAATCGTCTTTTTGTTTATCAAATCAACAGGGAGAATAGTCTTCCCTGGAAAATGCTAAATAGTAAATGCTAAATATTTTCTACATTTGGATGTAGTCCAGATCAAATCTTCTCTGCTTTATGAAAGCATCTTTGAAAGGAGAGTTTCAGAAAGAATATCTTCAACTTTTAATCTCTTCTAGTTTTCTATCTGATACTATGATAAAGACAATCTAAAGTAAAAATTCTCTAATAAACTGTGAGAACCCTTATTTTAATGCCAAGAGACTAGAAAACTCAGTGGTATCTAAGTCCTTGTCTTAGTCTGTTTGGGCTGCTTTAACAAAATGCCATAAACTAGGTGGCTTATAAACAACATAAATTTATTTCTCATAGTTCTAGAGGCTAGAAGTCCAATATCAAGGTTCTGGCAGATTCAATGCCTGGTGGAGAGCCTACTTCGTGGTTCATAGAGGGCGTCTTTTCATTGTGTCCTCACATTGTGGAAGGGCAAGGGAGCTTTCTTGGGCTGCTTTTATAAGAACACTAATCCTATTCAAGAGGGTAGAGCCTGCATGACCTAAGGCCCTACCTCCTAATACTATCACCTTGGGGGTTAGGTTTCAATATATGAACTGGGGCGTGGGGAGACATAAACTTTCAACCAAAGCAGTCCTGAAGTATTGAATATAGAAAAGGTGGAAGAAATCTCAGGCTGGGTTAAGAAAGGGAATCAAATTGCCAAGACTAAAATACATTTAGTTTTACTAAGACAAAGGCCAAGTTGGAAAGATAGATAGGTGCCTTAAAAAATCTAATGAACATCTGCTCAGGCTAGCACGGAGTAACAAAGATTGGATTTACTACTTCCCTGCCCACCCATGACTTCCTGTATTAAGCAACTAAATAAATATACATAAAATAATGATTTTCAAGAAAAAAGATATCAGGCAAGAAAAGGCAATAATCCCTAAGAGGCAGAAAACAAATGAGAGGAGGCCCATGACTGCTCTAATTTACTGCATGCAGAGAGTATCCAGTGAGTGGATCAGGGAGGAAACCCAGTCAAAGCCCAGTGAGCTCCTTGAGTGAAGAGATGGAACTGGGAGTCAGGGGAGACCCTGGAAGATAGAATTCACAGGGCAGAGTATGGGAGAAATGAGCGCTGCATGGAGAATTCTAAAGATCTTCAGGGAGTCCCTCACAAATCTTCAGCTGAGTACTGAACAGGGCATGTGTGTGAAAAACCTGAAGCTGGGGAAAGCAGCGCTTGAAAAGTATTATAGTGAACAATCTCCAGAGCTCATATAAGGCTGAGAATGATACCTCTTCCTATCAGAGTATTAACATCACAATCCATACGATTTCAAAGAGTACTCACAAGGGTTTTGCTTCATAGTAGAGAAAGTTAATCCTAGACTAAATTCTGCTCTTATTTCACCTGTTCAAACATAAAAGCAAGACATGAAAGGATCATACTGTTTCCAAGTAATTTAGTCGCATCCCAAGGCAAGCTCAAGAATATGTACAGAAACACAAAAATAGTTAAAACTCGATAAGGTAAAATTAACATTATTGGTCATCAAATAAATAATTATCAGGCATTCAAATAAGCAAGAAAATACTACCTATCATAAAGAGAAAATTCAATCCATTGAAATTAACCCAGAAACAATACAGATGACAGGATACAGATTAGTAGATAATATATTAAAAGAGTTAACTAGAGGAAATATTGAACATGTTAAATCAAGATGTGGGCAATATAAAAAAGACCAATAACAAAATTCTAGAGCAGGGATCAGCAAACTTTTTCTATAAAGGACCAGATAGTAAATTTTTTAGGCCTTGTAAGTCACTTAAAATTTCCATCACATATTCTTAAAAAATAAAATTAAATTAAAAAAAAAAAAACTTTAAAAATGTGAAAACTCTTCCTAGCTCATGGATTGTACAAAAAAGGTCATGGACAAAGAACAGATGGCACAAAGAGAAAATAAACATGAAGATAGCAAATTTCAACCCAACCATGTCAATAATTATACTATATGCAAATGGTGTAAATGCCTCAATTAAAAGGCAGATTGTCAGTTTGGATAAAAAAGGAATACATATCTAAATGATAACTTCATATAGAAGTTATAATATGATATAAAGACATAAATAGTTTAAAAGTAAAAGGATAAAAATGACATATCATGATAACATGAATTAAAAGAAAGTTGGAATGGTTGCATTAATGAGACAAAGCAGATTTCAGAACAGAAAATACCATTAAGGACAATGGTGGGCCACTTCACAATAATAAAAATAAATTCATGGAGAAGACCTAACGATCCCAAATATATATGCACTTAATAAAAGGGCTTTAAAACACATGAAGCAAAAGTTGTTAAAATTACAGGCAGTAATAACAAATGCACAATTATAATCAGAAGTTTCACACCCAATTCTCAATAATTGATAGAAAAAGTAAACAGTAAACCAATAAGAATTTAGAATCCTTCAACAATACTATCAATCAACTTGACATAGTGACATTTTTAGAATACTCCACCCAATAATAGCAGAGTACACATTCTTTTCAAGTGCACACAGAATATTTATGAAAATAGCCCATATTCTGGACCATTTAAAAAGTCAATAAATTTAAAAGGATTCATGTTATATAAAGTATATTCTCTAACCATAATGGAATAAAATTATAAATCAGTAAGACAAATATCCTCATATATTTTGAAACTAAATACCACACTTTTAAGTATTCCACAAGGCAAAGATGGAATGAAACAGGAAATTAGAAGGTATTTTGAACAGAAAGAAAATGAAAACAAACATCAAAATTTGTGACATGTAGCTAAGGCAGTATTTATCCAAAAGAAATAAAGGCATATGTCCACATAAATACATGTAAAATTTTTCATATTAACTTTTTTATAATAGTCCAAAACTGTAAACAATGCAAAGAATCACAGTCAGGTGAATGAATAAAGAAGTTTGGTATATCTACATAATGGATGCTATGAATTGAATCGTGTCTCCGCACCCAACTCCCAGACCAGATTTATTTGTCAAAGCCCTAACACTCAATGTGACTGTATTTAGAGACAGGTCTTTTAGAAGGCAATTAAAGTTAAATTAGATAATGAGGATGGGACTCTAATCCAATAGAATTGGTGGCCTCATAAGAAGAGAAAGAAAGAGATCTCTATTCTCTGTGTCCATCATGTGAGCACACGGAAAGAAGGCAACTGTCCACACACTAGGAACAAAACTCTCACCAGGAGCTGAATAGGCCAGCACCTTGATCTTGGACTTCCAACCTCCAGAACTGTGAAAATAAATGTCTGTTGTTTAAGCCACCAAGTCTGTGGTATTTTGTTACAGCACCCAGAGCTGACTAATACAATGGACTACTATTCAACAATAAAAAGGAGTGAACTATGGGTATGTGCAACAATGTAGATGAGTCTTAAAATAATTATCCTAAGTGAAAGAAGTCAGACAAAAAAGTGCGTACTGTCTGATTCCATTCATATAAAATTCTAGAAAATTCAATCTAACCTATAATGAAATAAATCAGTACAGTGCTTGCCTAGAGAAGGGGGAAGGATATAGGGATTACAAAGAGGCATGAGCAAACTTTTCATGGTCATATTCATTATCTTGATTATAGCAATTATTTTATAAGCATCAATGTATAAAATTGTTCATGTTAAATAAGTGTAGTTATGTCAATTGTATCTCAAGAAACTATTCTTAAAAATCGAATGCAGTTTTTCTTAAAGCATTGTATATTTTTTAGCTACAAATTTTAGTCTTGACAGTATAGTTTTATATGATCATTTTTAACCAAGAAAAAAATTTGATTTTTTTAATGGAGTATCTTAATAAAATCCTCAACTCTAAATTCTTACATTCTGTATGGTGATGAAGCAACAAAAAAGAAAAGCAACTATCAACAGCATTTTCCCTTAACTTTTAAAAGCAAGCACATAGCTGTATATTCTCTTCAAGGAGTTTCTGCAAATACCCAAAATCTATTTACTCACCCCACAAATCACTTTATTTTTTTAATGTAGCGAATATCTTCATTTATTCAAGTATTCTTTGACTTATTTCATCAGTGTTTTGTAGTTTTTAAACATGCAGACCTAACACATATTTTGTAAGAGCTATACCTAATTGTTACATGGCTTGGGATGCTACTGTAAATAATACTAGTTTTAAAATATCAATTTCCAATTATTCATTGTTAGGATATAAAAATACAATTTTTTTTTATGTTAACCTTGTATCCTGCAACCTTGCTAAACACACTTACCAATTTCACTGGTGTTATTGTAGATTCTTTGAAATTTTCTATACAATCATGTTTTGTGAATAGAGACAATTTTACTTATTCCTTTCTAATCTAGATGCCTTTTATTTCCTTTTCTTGCTTATCGTTCTGCTGAATAGAAGTGGTTAAAGTGGACATCCTTGCTGTGTTTTTTATTCAAGGGGAAAACATTTAGTCTTCCACCATTAAGCATTAGAATTTTTTTACAGATTGAGAAAATTATCAGATTGAGAAAATTCTCTTGTATTCCCAGTTTACTGAGAGTTTCATCACTAATGAACACTGAATTTTGTTGAATGCTTCTTCTAAATCTATTGAGATATTCATATGGTTTTTCTTATCTGTCTGAAGAACAATGATTTTTGAATGTAGAACCAGCCTTGCATTCTCAGGATAAATGCCACATGATCTTTTTATCATGTTGTTGGATTCAGTTTGCTAATATTTTGTTAAGGATTTCTGATTCTATGTTCATGGGTGATATTGGTATATAGTTTTCTTGTAATTTTTTTGTCTGATTTTCATATCAGAGTAATATTAGCTTCATAAAATGAGGTGGGAAGTGTTTTTTCTTTTGTTTTCTTGAAGAGTTGGTATATAGTTATATTATTTCTTCTTTATATATTTGATAGGATATGCCAATGAAGCAATATGGGCCTGGAGTTTTCTTTGTTGAAAGGTTTTGAACTATTAATTCAATTTCTTTATTTGATAAATACAGTACTATTCAGATTATTTATCTTTTCTTAAGTGAATTTTGGTAGTTCCAGTTTTTCTAGAAATTCATCTATTTCATCTAAGTTCTTGAATTTTGGGTGTATGTAATTTTGTTATTTTTATTTTTCAATTACAGTTGACATTCAATAGTATTTTATATGAGTTTCAAGTGTACAGCATACTGGTTAGACATTTATATAATTTACAAAGTGATCCCTCCATCAGTCTCGTTATTACAATATTATTGACTATATTACAATATTATTGACACTGGTTATTACAATATTATTGACTATATTCCCTGTGCTGTACTTTACATCCTCATGACTATTTTGTAACTATCAGTTTGTACTCCTTAATCCTTTCCTCTTTTTCACCCAGCCCCTCAACCCCACTCCCATCTGTCAATCATCAGTTTGTTCTCTGTATCTATGGGTCTGTTTCTGTTTTGTTTGTTTACTTTGTTCTTTAGAGTTCACATATAAGTGAAATCATTTGGTATTTGTCTTTCTCTGTCTGACTTATTTCACATAGCATAAAACCCTTAGATCCACCCATGTTGTTGCAAATGGTCAGATTTCATTTTTTTTGGCTGAGTAATATTCCATTGTATGTATGTACTACTGTTTTTTATCCAATCATCTATTGATGGGCACTTAAGTTGCTTCCATATCTTGGCTATTGTAAATAGTACTGCACTGAATACAAGGATGCACATATCTTTTCAAATTAATGTTTTGGTTTTCTTCAGAAAAATGCCTAGAAGTAGAATCGATTGGTCATAAGGTAGTTCTAATTTTAATTTTTTGAGGAACTTCCAAACTGTTTTCCAGAGTGGCTGTACCAATTTGCAATCCTACCAATAGTGCATAGAGGTTCTCTTTTCTCCACATCCTCCCCAACACTTGTTTGTTGATTTATTGATGTTAGCCATTCTGATAAGTGTGAAGTGATATCTCACTATGATTTTAATTTGCATTTCTCTGATGGTTAGTAATGTTTAGCATCTTTTCATATGTCTGTTGGCCGTCTGTATGTCCTCTTTGGAGAAATGCGTATTCAAGTCCTCTGCCCATTTTTTAAACTGGATTATTTATTTTTTTAGTGTTGAGTTTTATGAGTTCTTTATAAATTTTGGATATTAACCTCTTATCAGAAGAATCATTGACAAGTATCTTCTCCCATTTAGTAGGTTGTTTATTTTGTTGATGATTTCCTTTGCTGTGCAAAAAATTTTTAATTTGGTGTAGTCCCGTGGTTTATTTTTATTTTGTTTACCTTGCCTGAGAAGATATATTAGGAAAAAAGTATTACTAAGAGCAATGTCAGAGAGTTTACTGCCTATGTTTTCTTTTAGAAGTTTTGTAGTTTTAGGTCTTAACATTTAAGTGTTTAATCCATTTTGAGTTTATTCTTGTATATGGTGTAAGAAGGTAGTCCAGATTAATTTTATTTTTGCATGTAACTGTCCAGTTTTTCCAACAGCATTTATTAAATAGACTGTCTTTACTCCCATTGTATATTCTTGCCTCCTTTGCCATAGATTAAATAACCATATAGGCGTAGGTTTATTTCTGGGCTCTCTTTTCTGTTCCATGGATCTGTGTGTCTATTTTTATTCCAGTATTATGCTGTTTTGATTTCCATAATCTTATAGTATAGTTTGATATCAGGTAGGATGATACCTCCAACTTTGTTCTTCTTTCTATGAGCACAGTATGTGCTTCTATTTATTTGTATCTTCTTCAATTTCTTTCCTCAGTGTCTTATAATTTCCCAAGTATAGGTCTTTTACCTTGGTTAAATTTATTCCTAGTTTTGTTTTTTGGGGGGTGCAATTGTAAATGGGATTGTTTTCTCAATTTCCCTTTCTGATAGTTCATTATTAATGTATAAAAATGTAACTGATTCCTGAATATTAATTTTGTATCCTGATAGTTTACAGAATTCATTTATCAGTGGTAACAGTTTTGGGGCTGATTTTTAGGGTTCTCTATCTATGGTATCATATCATCTGCAAATAATGACAGTTTTACTTCTTCCTTTCCAATTCAAATGTCTTTTATTTCTTTTTCTTGTCTGATTGCCATGGCTAGAATTTACAATACCATGCTGTTGAATAAAAGTGGTGAAAGTGGACTTCCTTGTCTTGTCCCTGATCTTTAAGGAAAATGCTTTGGACTTTTTCCCATTGAGTATGATGTTAGCTGTGGGTTTGTCATATATGGCCTTTATTACATTGAGATATGTTCCCTCTAGTTCCACTTTGCTGAGAGTTTTTATCTTAAATGAATGCTGGATTTGTCAAACACTTTTTCTGCATCAATTGATATGATCATATGACTTTGTTTATGTGGTATGTCATTGATTTTGCATATTAAACCAAACTTGCATCCCATGAATAAATCCCACTTGATCATGGTGTATGATCATTTTAAAGTATTGCTGAATTCAGCTTGCTTATATTTTGTTGAGGATTTTTGCATGTATGTTCATCAGGGATATCAGCCTATATATATGTTTTTATAATGTCTTTGTCTGGTTTTGGAATCACGGTAATGGCAGCCTCATAAAATGAGTTTGGGAGCCATCCCTCCTCTTATATTTTTCGGAATCATTTAATAAGAATAGATATTAATACTTTGAATGGTAAAATTCACCTGTGAAGCCATCTGCTCCAAGAATTTTGTTTATTGGGAGTTTTTTGATTACTGATTCAATTTTGTTTGTTGTAGTCATTCTGTTCAGATTTTCCGTTTCTTTTTGATTCACTACTGGAGGAGTATATGTTTCTAGGAATGTATTCATTTCTTCCAAATTGTCTAATTTGTTGGTATATAATTGTTCATAGTATTTTTTTATAATCCTTTATATTTCTGTGATGTCATTTGTTGCTTCTCTTTCATTTCTGATTTTATTTATTTGGGTCCCCTTTCTTTTTTCTTGATGAGTCTGCTGAAAGGTTTATCAATTTTGTTTCTCTTTCAAAGAACCAGTTCTTGGTTTCATTGACCTCTTGTATTTTGCCGCCCACATCATTTTAAATTGCTTTTTTGTGCTGGATAAATTGGGGGAAAAAGTAATTTAAATAGCTTTTAGAAACATAATGGAAAAAATAAATGAAATTTATATTTCCTAAAACAAAGAAGCTTTTTTCCCCCATACCCACAATAAATTTGTCACATTTCAAATAAATCTAAGGATAAATAAATTTGATTGTTGACCATGAAACAAAGCATAATGATAACTATAATATTAAAAAGTGGCTTTATATTATAGTTTTTTCTCCCTTTCTACTGTGTTCCCATCAAGATTCCCAATGCACAAACTAAAGAAGAGTTTTTTTGCTGAGGAGATTTTAAAACATAAGGTTAATTTTTCTTTCTCTGTGGAGATCTGCAAATTGACATGAGTTTAGAGTTGTATACCTTGTTTTTTTTTTTTAAGAGAGACAAGTATTATTACAGATTTTTGAAATTATAAATTCAATTGATCTGTAGATCTATTATTGCTTCTCATTACTTCTGCCGGCGACAGGAATAATTAGAAATGTGTATCCTTTTTGTGTGCGTGTAAAAGATCTTTGTAATAATCAATTTTTACAACATCCTTATTAAGCAGCTTTATATTGTAATACCCAAGGTCACAGATATTAAAAAGATGTTTTGAATTTTTGGTTATGTGCTTAGATCATAAAGTTCCTAATATGTTTATGTGGTTCTAGGCTTAGATAAATGGAGGTGGTAGAGAGGATAGTAGGGAGAAACTAGAAGGTTGGGAGGGAGATGGAGTTGTGTGTAATGGAGAAAGAAGAGCAGAGTGAGTCTTGTTTGGGATATGATGAGTTAGAGGAGTCAGCAGGTTATCTAACTGACAGGGTCTGATATGAAGCAGAAGCTATGTGACTGGAGCTGACTTAGATCAGAACTCAAGAATGCGTGAGCCATTGGAAGAGTGAGATAATAGCCCTAACATGCTTGTTATCACAGATCAAATGGTAACTAGTATAAATATTATTTTTTAAAAAACAACCATGGCAAGCTTCAAGCTTATAAGGAAGAGAGTAATTCAGATATCATTTCATTACTGTCAATCAATACTAGATAATTATAATTCACAGGAATGATTCAGTGGGATGGTGGTAGGAGGAATAACTTCTCTCTGACAGATTCTCTCTGAATAATACAAGCAGACACTTTGTCTTTGGGAAATCCAGAGAATCTGAGTTGCCACCAAGAAGTCACTGCTCACTGCCCCTTTCGCAATGTATATAAAAAATTTGTTTGTAGTTTAATTATGTAGCTATCAGGGTTTCTTTTTTTCTTTTTTTTTTCTTTTTCCTGTAATATCATTATTAAAGACTACAGCAAAGCACTTTTAAACTGTATTGATTTTTCATAGATTCAAATATTTTTTCCTTTAGTATATTCACTAGATTCACACTCAGAAAAACATACAATAAAAAAGTCTTATTTTCCTCCCCTAGCCTCTAAGTTTCCCTCTCAGAAGAAACCAACATTATCAGTTAAAAAAAAAAAAAAAAACCCGACTTTTTTTTGAGGGTTTGCTGTTACATTACAAGGAAGAAAAACTAGTAACTGAGTTTTATATCATAGTTCCTTAGGAAGGCATGGCTATTAAACTATAAAGTAATGTTATATCATTACGAAGTATACATTTGCTCTCTGGTTTGTAGTTGTTACTAACCCATGAAGGAAGTCTTATAATAAAACTTTGTTATATTCCATCTCATATTTGTTGTTAAGGTCATATAATTTTTAAATAACTTACCCTTAAGAACTGTGGGCACACACCCAAGTGTCTGCAAATGATTAAATCTATAATTTGCATGGAGTCAAGAGTGACTGCCCCGGAAAGGGGGTATTTCACTAATATTATAATATTCTATTAATTAGAAAACACTCCAATTCTTACCAAAAGATTAAAAAAGAAATTCAGAATTTCCTGTATAAAATGTCAAAAGAATCACATTCCTGGAAAAAATTGTAGAACAATTTTTACTGTATCTTATTTTTAATTTAAAGTTTTAAAGTTGATAGTGACCTACTAAAGCAACAGGAATATTTTAAAAATCATAGTATTCTAGGAAGGAAAAAAGCAAGTTTATTTTCCTTGCAAATTCATGTCTAGCAACAGATAAATGCAGACATCTTTCCACAAGGCTATTTCCAAATTTGCAATATTCATTTCTTTTAGTATCTCAATCTTTAGCTGAGCTTCGACTGCACAACTGTGTAGGGGAGAGGTAACCTCATCTTCAGTTTAAGATAATACCTCAATTAAAGTGGTTTAGTAAAGATTCAAAAACATTTTATACCAAAGTTCAATAATGTAAACCAACTATACGATGGAAAGGATCCCAAACCTTGCATTCTTTGAGCCCTCATGACTTGGATAGAAAATGACATAAACAAGACTTAGCTTAATGTACATTAAATATGACACAAAAATGTTAATTAGCAGCATAAAGGCTGTCTCAAAACCTAAGGAGATAAATAGGAAGTAAATTTAGAATCATAAGATTTCTAAAGAACCTTAGTACTACTGCAGAACCTAGAACTTGAACCTAGGTAATCTGACAATTAAATCAATGCATTCTGCACTCTAATAAGTGCATGTCAGAAGATAGTTTTCTAATTTTCTTTGAGATTATTTTATATTCTTCTATTGATGAATAATTTCCAGGAAGTTTTGTCTAAATCTCTAGGTTACTTGAGTGCTCCTCTTCAGGGTTCCCAAACACCTTGTGCCCAAGTTTAACTCTTTAGTACAACTTGTTGACTTTTGAGGTGCCTGTCTTCCCCCTACTAGACTGTTAACTGCTTCAGAGCTGAGACTGACTCTTAATCCTCGTATACTCTAGTAACTAATACAGTTCTTTGCAAGTACTGAATAGGTAATCAGAAATACTAGTTAAATTGATCTTTCTTTAAAATCCTTTAAAGATTCCCCATAATCTGACCTTTGCCTACTAGATTCGCATCCCCAGATTAACACATCAAATTGCTCTTAGTTTTAGTTCTGTGCAAAAATCAGTTTCTCATTGCATGGTTTTTCAAGTAATCCCTTTCTTCTTTTATCCTACCCCCTTTACCAACACACCTGCCCCACCCCACTCCACCCCCGCCTTATTTCACTAACTTTCAACTTTCTGAAATCATTTTTCCTGGAATTCTATCCTGACTCATGACTTTTCCCAACCTAAATTGGATTAATGCTCGTCGTGAGTTCCAGTAGTTCCCCAAGTGCATATCTCCACACCACACCATACCATCGTGAAGTAATTATGAAAAAACTCCATCCAACTCATTTTATTCATGTTGATATCCTCCAAGATTAGTACACATAGATGATTTTAAAATGTGATTTGCATAAAAAACAACAGGTAACAGGGAAGTAATCTTGACACAGAGTGTATTTTTAGGGAAGGCATAGTTGTAGAAATGCAAATAATTGGATATTTAGTATATTTTCCTGAGACAGAACTAAAAGAATAGAAAAGACTTGCAATTTTAAGGCTACAAGTCAAATCACAAAACAAACAACAAAGGCCCTTATGAGAGGACAGTAAAATGGTATTTGGCTAATTAAAAAAAAAAAAAAGACAGATTAGGAACCAGGAAAGCAAGACATAGACTGATTACCATAGGACAATGGGCACTTAAAATTGTTAAAAATACATAATCAAATGAAGAAAACCCAGAGGTTATATGCAAAATCTGCTCCCCATGTTGCCTAAACTACAAGGCATCACCATTATTCTCAGATCAGTACACAAAGCTTTTTCTTTCAAATTCATTTTTATTGTTAAAATATACATAACAAAACTTACCATTTAACCATTTGTAAAAAGTACAGTTCAGTGCCATTAAGTGCACTCATATTGTTGTACAACCATCACCACTATCCGTCCTCACTTTTAACACACACACACACACGCTGCAGCTGCGATTTCCTACTTTTCATTATCTTCGCTTTAGTAACATACTGAGCTTTATGCACCACAAAACGTTCTGCTGGAATCCATTCAGAAACTGGGATGGGTGATATGAATCACTGAAGGATTATCCTTCACAGGCTATCCAAATCTTAAGATTTCTGTTAATGGAACTTAAGATCTAAAGACTTCCCCTCATTGCCCCTCTCTCGCCCTTTTGCGCATCAAAAAAAAAGAAAGAAAGAAAAAAGATAGGTAACCATAGCAACACCCACATCTGTGCAAAAAAATGCAACCGAGTCCCGGAAGGCAGCTATCAAGAGCCGGCTTCGACCTCCCGCAGCTTCCTTTCTACGGCCCAAAGTGAGCAGCGCACGGACCGAGTTCTTCATCTAGGAGTGCAGGCAAGAGGTGAATAAGAGTCAAGAATTAAGAATAATGTGAAAAACATAACTAAAGTCATAGTACTCCCTCTTTTTGCCTGCCACTGGCTTCCTACTCTTCGGCGTAAACCACTTGGCCTCCAGTCTCCTTCCCTTAAATCCGCACGCAGCCTGGCCCAACTGTTAGCACTCGCGCTTTTTATTGACGCAAACCTCCCATTCTCGCGGGAACTTGCGAGCGGGAGCCGCAAAGGTCGGACACATCTCTCGAAATCTTGGTTGGAGCTCGTGCTGGAGCCCCGGTTGAAGGGCTTGGAGGGAGGAGGAGGGGCGTGGCGCACGGCTTGGAAAGGGCGGGGCCTAGCCCTAGAGAGGGGCGGGAACAGGCAGGAGGGGGAGGTGAGAAGAGGCTGGGGGGCGGGGCCACGCGGTCCGGGACCTGTTGATCGCAGGTATCGCCGGCTGGCTCGGACTACCGCGGGACTGGGGCGAGTGCGCATGCTCGCGGGCCGCGCTGGGCCAGTCGCGGAGCGGCGGTGACGAACCGTCTCCTCCGCTGCGGTGGTGGCGGTTGCTGCGGTGGTGGCGGTTGCTGTGATGGCGATGTGAGGGGCCCGAGGCGGGATGGTGCTGACCTGGGTAGGGCTGTCTTCTTCCAGTGGGAGAACGAGCTCCTCCGTCCGACAGGCGGTGGAGGAGGCCGAACCCGGCGAGAGGTAAGCCCCTGACTGTTTTCTCCGTCTCCCCTGGCTCCCGACACCCACGACCCCTCCCTCCGTCCCTGTTTCCCACGGGCCCGGCAGGAAGCGGCCTCCTTCTCGTCTCCCTCTCGTCCGCTCCAGCCTCTCACCCGCTGCTCCCGGTGAGAGCCCGGGCCTGGGCCCGCTGAAGGTCGGTGGGGACGGCGGTGCAGAGTGCGAGGGGCCGCAGCCGCCTCTTGCCCGGTTCTCCCTGCCGCCCCTGCCCCAGAGGCGCGTCCCTTGGCCGGCTCTTCCAGAACCTCACTTCTCTTATTTCTCAGACTTCCTTGCCTTTCGCCCGCTGCTCCATCCTCGCTTCTCTGTCGGATCGCTACCCTCTTTTCTTGGTTCTGCTCTTTCATCTCCGCCTTCCACGTGCCTTTTCGTCCCGGTGGTCCCTCGGTTTAGGGTAGTGTATCCTTTTGCTCTCCTCGATTTCTTCTCCCCTCACTGTGCATCTCTAGTCTGGCTCTTCTTACCCAATGCTCATTACCTTCACCGACCAGGTTTCTCATTCTGTTGCCTCTATAATTTCTTCCTTGGCTGTCTTTTATTCTCATATTCTTCCTTCAGATACTTCATCTTCGTTGTCTTTTGTTAGTTTCTGATTGTGCGTTTTGCTTTAGCATCGCTTTGCGCTAGAGTTTATTCTGTGCCCCACCATACCTTCGGAGGCCCTCACTTCCTTAATTCTTAGCTCTCTTTTGGTACCCAATTTCATCGCTTTCCGTCTAATGCTCCCTCCACCCCCCACCCCCGTCCTTACATCTTTTTCCATCCTAATCCCATTTCTAATCTCTAGTCTTGATTTTTTTCTTTTAAAAATCTATTTTTGTTTTTTTCTGTTTGCTTAGGTCGAGTCTTTTAACTTCAATCGATTTGTTTTACTTTTTGTTAAAACTCTGAAGAGTTCTAGTCTCTTCTGCTTTCTACCTAAGATAGATATCCACTGAAGATTCTTAGTTCAGCTTCCAATTTAATAAAATCTCTTCATCTTTCTTCACTGGCTGGAAGTATCAAAAGAGTGACAGTAGCAATAACTTGTTACACTTACTGATTGAAGCTTTAATTTTTAAGAATTATGTTTACCTGACATGCCAGGAGAAACAGCTTGAGTACAGACTTTAAAGCATGAAGAATTAAGGTTTGTTAAAGACTGAGCTACAAGCATAAGATTAAAATTTGGAAATTTTATTGTCCTCCAGGAAATACAGTTGTCCAAGAATTAATCTTAAATGAAATTTAATCGTTTATTTTATAAAATTATATATTAATTTTTACGCATTTGCTATTTCAGTTGTTTGTATCATTTTCCTTATGGTCTCTGTTCTCTTTAATAAATGTGTACAGTTTCTACTAACTTAAGAATAGAATGTGTGTTTATTGACAGAGAAATATGTGAGAACAAAAGTATGAATTTTTAATTAGGCAGAAGAACTTTCTAAACAGTTTTGGAGATTTTTTTCTCCCCATCTCATCGTGATCAAAATTTGGCTTACATGAATCTTGTCTCTGCATAAACAATGATATAGTATCTTATTTTGAAGTCATCTGCTGAAGTCTTCAGTTAAATTGCTTTCAGTTATTCTAGGGTTGAAGATCAGCTGGATTATGTATTTCTTTCTGGCATTTCAGAGTATAGAGTAAATTCTTTGTTATGTTGTCTATGTCAGATGGGAATTAAACTTCTTTGTTTCTGTTGTTCAAAGGGAAACACCGAGGCAAAAAAGTATAGTTCCTTATTCAAAATGATAGTAGAGATAAAAGTAGAGGGAGATACAGTTTAAGATCTGATGTCATTAAGCCACACCTCTTTTGGAAGAACCAGCAGTTATTGTGTATGGTTCTAGGTGATGAGCTCCTCAGCTTTTAAGATTTTTAAAAGTTATTTTTCTAGTACAAATAGAAATAACTACTGCTTCTGAAGGTAGCTTTTCCTCCTTTCAAAGGTAAGACTTTTTATTTTTAGGTAGCTCTTCGTTTAAAAGGTAAATGCTTACAAATTCTTGTTGATATTTTTTAGTGGATTGATTCTGTGCTCTTAGGAATTAAAATAAGGATTCATGGTTGATAGCAGCTATAGGACTAGAAGTCAGAGGATCCAAACTCTTATGATGACTCATGACATGAGTTTGTAGAAGCCATTTAACCTCTATGGTTCATTATCTTTACCTGTAATACATGGGTAAAAAAGGTGGCCACCCAGTAATCAATCTTTCAGTAGCAATGTAAGCCATAATCATTTAAACATGCTTAAGGCCACCACGGACAAAAATTGCTATATAAATACTTAATTTGTATCTCTTTTAGACTATATAGTAAGAGTATAATTGAAAGCTTAAGTCCCAAATCACTGGAATTTAGATTCTTTTTTTTTAAATTTCAGATTTCTGTGAAAAGTCAAGTAAAATGCTGTGAACTGTGGACTCGCTTAGATTAATGTTTGGATACAGTGAAAGAGATACTGCAGCATTCAGTATGTAGGATGGATGTGCCCTTTGCTAGGATTTGACACTGAAAATGTAAGAGTTATACATATATCTTTAGTTTCCTCCAAAACTTCTGTTGTCTCATATTTTAGCTTTGTTTACTGTAGATACAAACCCTTGAGAATGGGGGTGGTTTAGGACAGGGGTCCCCCAACCCTCGGGCAGCACAGACGAGTACTGGTCCATGGCCTGTTAAGAGCCAGGCAGAACAGCAGGAGGTGAGTGGCGGGCAAGCCAGCAAAGCTTCATTTGTATTTGCATCTGCTCCCCAGCGCTAGCATCACCACCTCAACTCCGCCTCAGATCATCAGGCATTAGGTTTTCATTGAAGCACCTGTCTCTGGTGCCAAAAACCACTGGTTTAGGGGATAGAAAAGGCGAGAATTTCCTTTACTTCAATTCTAGATATTGAGGGAAAACTGCTTAAAAGTGAATTTTGCGATATGTACATATATTTTTAAATAAATGGATGGAGATGGAACCATATAGATCTGAAGTGAGTAGTGTTTTGTTTTTCTTGAGTTGTTTGTCAGGAAGAAGGTTTAGAAATGAATAAGAATAAGAAGCAGAGGTGATAAAGAAGAAAGTACTCTTAATGGACCCAGTGGTTTGTCAGAAAAATTATGAAGCACAAGTTGTTAGCTTTAGATTTTTCAGAAGGAAAAGTGTGAAACAACTTCACAGTGGGTTTCACCATTTTAACAGGTACATGCGTGGTTACCAGTGATGTGTTAAATTTAATAAAAATTAGCCTCTTTTTTCTTAACAGGAATATAAAGGTGTTAGACATATACTATTAAGAGATGTCTCCTACTTGAATAACCCCTTAGGTGGTTCTTATTCTGATGAAACAATTTTTATGAACTATCTTTCAACCAAGAAAGCATTCTGAGAAAATTATAGCATATTTCATTTTATGGAATTAGGTCTCACCAACCATCTGTAATACAGAAAGTATGTCTAAATTATGTTGTTAACATAGATGTCTTTTATTGATGGTATTATGTTCTTTTAAGTTTTATGAAATGTATTTTTGCTGCAGTTCTCAATATAATACAGTTCTGAACTAGAAGTATTCTTTTATTGAAATCTCCTCGAAATTGCCTTTTAGGATGCAGCTGCTTTATTTATGATTGTTTTTAGAGTACTGGTATCTCTGATACCTGCTTGTTGATGTCTGCAGGTTGCCAATAAGTTATGGGCTTCAACTGGAAATACATAATGCTAACTGTAAATGTCTAAGCAGCAAGATCAGGGTTTATTATCACAGTTTAAGACCTTGGAAGCCTATATTCCCTTTGCCATTATTTTGTCTTTCAGAATTGAGAAACCCAGATTTTAAAACCACCCTCATTCTTACTCAGGTCTAAAGACTGAAAATTAGTTACTTTCCTCTGGCAGATAAGATTAGAATTTAGGCTGTCACCAGCCTTGTTATGTAAAATTAATAACTTATTTTATGTTGAAGTATAATGATTATATAATATAATGTTTGCCAAAGGCCCCATTTTGGTAGAAGAATTCTGAAATTGTCCTCTAGGTAGGGGTAGCCAGAGAAATGTCAATAAGGAATGAAATGAGTAGAAAAATTCTTTGAATATAGAGTTGAAATATTTACCATCGTCTTTTTTTTTTCCTTCTGGTTTTCCCAGCACCTTAAGAACTTAATTGGAAGCCACCTCTTTTCTCTTTAAGAACCTATGGCCTATGAATGAAAATGTTTTCAAACCATGCAATCAAAACTTATAATAATAACCTATTTAGTTGAGTTGCATTGTTTCGAATAGACATTTTCTTGAATGAAATAATGATTAAAAATTAAGATAAAAGAAAACATAATGTCAACAATTTATTGAGCACCAAGTGCCATGCTAAGTGTTTTGTATAAAATTATATATAATCTTTTTAAGCCTTGCCTTTTGACTTAGCAATTATAAATATTATTTTTGTTTGAGAAAACTGAGGCTTAGAAAGTCTGAAATAGAATACAGGCCTGTCTGATACCAAAGTTTACAATATTATAGACCAAATAAAGCAAGAATGCAAAGGCAGTTAAGGAAACATTATCTGTTTCTTAGAATACTATTCAGAGAGAGAATTTTAATTCTTGTTCTGAGCTTTTTTCTCTGTTGAGATAACTAATAAGGTGAAATATTTTAAGGAATGCTAGGCAGATCTCTGAACTAGGTAATAGATGATTAGTTTTGATAGTAGTGGTTTTTCTGCATTTCTCTTCATGTTAAAAGGAGTAACTAGTCTTTGGTACCCTGGGTTTTTTAAGGTATATAATAACATAATATATTCAAAGGCATTTTGTATTATGTTACTGGTAGGTTTGTTTTATGTAATAATGTGTCCCTGAAAGTTTATATAAACTGCTTTTGATAAATTAAATCATTTTCCATATAATTTCAGATGTAGCTTTCATTAAGTACCTATAATGAGCAATAAAAGTTCTGTTTCTGTACTTCATTCTCGTGTACTAAGTCAGACATAGAAATGTTCTCAAAAGTTCCTAACATTCTTTCTACATTATCTTTAAAAATTATTTTTTCTATGGATTTTCTATCATTAACACAGTTATCCATAATTAACAGTGTTCTGTTTTGAGTGCTTCTTAATCTGTTAGTTCTAATATTAGTAATAATATATTTCTCTTTTATTAGACAACAACTATTTAAACCCAGATTTCAAAGAAATTAATAGAGAACAGTGCCTTTAAAACTTTAGATACTGTGTTTGTGGGTATAGGATGTCAGAAATTTAAACATTTCGTAATTAGAGAATGATATTAATTACATGGAAAATTGACTATAGTTATTTTATCAAGTGTGAATATTTTCATCATTGTTGCATTCTGTTTCAGTTTTTCTTTTAGTAGGGGCATATTTATCTCATGGCTTGATGATCATTGAATCTATTTCCTATAACAATTCAGGTGTAGACTTTAGAACTGTGCAAATTTAAATATAAATCAACAGTTTTACACAGTTGAGGCTTTTGTCCTTTTTCCATTATTTCCTAACTGTGTGACCTTGGATATTTAAACATTTTTCTCCTTAGTTTCCTCACCTGTAAAATGGAGTAATGATAGCTCTTTCAGTTTTTTATGAGAATTAAGTGAAATAACATAGTTAAAGTTACTAGTGTAAGAGTTGGTGCTCCAAAACGTTCTGAGTATCTATGTTTGCTTTCTATTTGATATTGATATTTGATCTATATTTGGTATCAAGAGGGAAACATAGCTTTTTAAAAGTTTGTCTCACAAGCTATTCTCATTATCTTTTCTTTGAAGATCTCTCTCTTCTTTACTTCCCCAAAGAGAAGAATTTAGTATTATGTTCTCTTCTTAAATTATTTCTATAATTTCTGTAGGAGTTCATTTTGATGACTAAGGAGTAGGAGCAAAAGTATCTATACCGATGATTTTTCTTTACATGTCTCCTCTACTGTAGTGATCCTGATAAACTCATCTTCACTGAATCACTTTTTTAAATGAGATATGTCACTGATGAAAGTGCGTTGTGCATATGAATAATTGAAGGCAAAAAGGTTAAACGCCATCTGAGTAATGGTGATCTTCAGAGTCAGAAAAGTGACAGGTGGCTTGGCCGCTTTAGAGCAGGATATAACCCAATGACTTAGCATGTTTAGCCCCCACTAGAGTGAGTTTACAAAACTGGGCAGGGTGTCAGGTCCTCAGTCAATCATAAAGGAAACTGAATGTAAATTGAGAAATAAGACCGTAGCTCAGATATTTAGACTGAACTAACCAACGCAAACTTAACCAACTTTAGGTGGCCAGAATTACACCAGATAGAAGGGTCAGAAACTAATCCAGATATCACTGGCTGATTGTTCTCAGTTTATAGCTGTATGGTCTGACTTGGTCAGAATTAGTTTAAGGACTGTGAGGATCTGAGCCTGTATGGATTGGAGTTCTGCTATGCCTTAGGTAAGTGAGAGTTAGGAAAGATGGCAGCTGAGCATACCTTCTCCCAACTTTCTACTCTTCTCAGTTTGCTACAGAACTTGGCTGTTACAAGAACCTTTTATTATTCACAAGGTTATGAGAACAGCATTCTGAAGGCTTTTGTGGATGCCTCTGTTTTGGGCTTCCTGCTTATTCACTGAGAGAAGCCCCAAGAAAATGGACCCAAAATTGACTAGCTACTATTAAATCGATGAGTTAACCTCCTTGTAGATCTAGAGGATTTATTTGTTCTCATCATATTCCTATTTAACATACTTGAATTTAACTGTACATATTAGATGCTTTTTCCTCCATTGGTCTCAGATCCCAAGTGTCGGTCTCAGTCCTCGCATATCTGTCATAGTGTGAGCCCCTCATCTAGTTGAGCATGAATTTGATGTTCCATCATTTGATATCAGTTACTATATACCTGTCATAATGTGAGCTTCTCACTACGAGTGTGAACACTTAAAGATGTATATATTTTTGTAAAATGTGGCCCCTAAATGCAAGTTTACTATATTATCTAGTGTTCAGTCGAAGAAACAGTGAATTTTTTCTTAGAGCTGGAAGAAAAAGTGAATATGTTTTACTCATTGAGAAATGATATATTGATTGCCAACATGGAACCTTTCTAAGGGATTTTTAAGAGTAAATTAGTTCTATAGGTGATTTTTGCCTTTTGTGGTATCTTTAGTAACTAACTTTAGTATAAGATTGGACATCATTATTTGGACTGTCAGTATTACAGGCTCTGAACCCATTTGTCTCACAGCTGCTAACCTGGGAGTATAATTCAGAAACTGAAGCTCTGGGCTCCATAATTGATAGAAATGATCGCTTTATGCCTTAGGGATTCCGGAGGGAGTGTCTGGAATCTCCAGTTGATTCAGTTCCTTTACCCTTTGCCTTAGGAGAAAGAGCAGCCTTACAGCATCTAATTTGAGTTCATAGTTCAGGAGTCAAGGCTGTTATTTTTTTTATTTCTGTGAGGGGATCTGATTGATCATCCCCTGTGGTCTCCAGTCCATCTTGAGGAATTTCTGAGCTATGTGTCTTAGTTTTAGATGTTCTGCATCCTCTTTTAGATTTCTGAAATACTCATGAATTCAGATTGAGTTCAGAATGATTAGGTATTGTTTTAGGATTAGTGTGGATGGTGCAGGAGCTTCTCCCACTTTTTTCCATATATCCATGCCTGGGCTCCCCTTTGTGGGTATGGGAGGTCTCTCAGCTGATCCAATGAGAGTGAGCATCCTGTAGTTTAGATGCTGCACACATTTTTAATGCACTCAGTGCTATTTATGGGGCAGTTACTATACACTCCAGCAGTTAAAGACATGGCTTGGTATTCTTAGACCAAGATGTCCAATAGAAATATGTGAGATTTGCATAATTTAAAATTTTTCTAGTCGCTACCTTTAAATAAGAATAAACTGGTAAAATTAATTTATATATATATTTTTAATTTAACCCAACATACCAAAATATTATTTCAAGATATGATCAATATAAAAAGCACATTAATGAGATATTTGCATTCTTTTTCTGTACTGTCTTTGAAATCCAGTGTGTGCATACTAATGACGTACCTAAATTAGTATATTATATTTTTAACAGTTAAAGTAAAATATAGTCCTATGAAAACAATAAAATTATGTTTAATGGAAAAGTATTTTATACTACTTCAGTGTTTGGATTTAAATTTAAGTTAATTTAAAATAAAACAGTCACACTAGTCACATTTCAGTGTTCAGTAGCCATGTGTGGTTAGTGGCCACTGTGATGGACAGAGCAGCTCTAGAAGGCCAAAAATTTCTTTTGGATTAATAGGTAACTGTTTCTTTAGGAGTATCACAAGGCAATTGTCAGATCGTTTCCCCTGTCAGGTTTGAATAGCAGAGAAGTCCCTTCTCATAACTAAAAGCCTTTCAGCCTGTTTCATTTTAGTATCAGGGTCAGATCCTGTTTGAGGTTCCCCTGTGGCTTTTTTGGGATTTGTAGTTTACTCAGCTACATTCTCTCTTAGGTACTTGAGAATGGCTGAGGAAGGAGCCAAACTTGAGCAGATCTCTCCAATTATTCTGTTTAGGCTACTTTGCTAGGGCCAGAACTGAATGAACTATTCAGTCTCAGGTAAATCAGCTGATTCCCATAGCCTCAAAGGCTCAGATTAAAGTGACAGCTTCTGAGCCAACCGGTAGACTGTGCAGAAGGGTCATGAAATTCATGGGTTCTGGTGGGTGCAGAGAGTTCCTTGCAATGGAGATCTCTAAGGCATCACCTAGGTAAAAAAGAAAGGAGCTCTTTTCTTTCTTCAGCTTCTTTTATTTTTGAGAGAAGACAGGCCAGAATTGTTTTGTCTCATGAAATATTCTTTGTTTGATGAACTGAGTGGCATAAGAACCTGTGTAAATTCAAGATTGCAAACTCTGAATGAATTTGCCCTGTAGGTGAATTCAGTTTGAACTACACAGTTTTTGTTTGTTTTGCTTTTGTTTTTTAACTAGTTGGCAACATCTAAAATTTAGGAGATTTCACCTTTAGGAAAAAACAATTTTTTTTTGAAAATTTAGAAGTCTCTGATAGAGCTGGGCCTGCAAGGATTGGCTAGAACTGAGTAGCAATTGCGCCCTATGATGAGAAAAGAGCAGCTTATGGGAAGAGGATCAGACAGGTCCTCATTGACTCTGAGAATTCTCTGAATTTTTCTTTTCTTTTCTCTTTTTGCCTGCTCTCTCCTTTTCCTTTAGTACCTTCTCCTTTTAATTTTTCTGATACCAATAATGCTTCTCTGGGGGGGAAGGGGATGAAAAACAGATTTATCACCATCATTCTGTATGTATATGTACATGTATATTTCTACTTAGGGAATGATGAATAAAAGGGGATGGGTTTGAGGAAAATTAGACAGCAATAGTAGAACAAAAAGCACCGCAGGATATGAGAGGAAGAGTGAAGGAAATTGCTAGCAGGCCTTGAATTTATACTGGTAAAGGAATTTTATAAAAATTTATTCATACATGCCTTTGTTTTCACTATAGCATTATAATAATTTTTCAGTTTGGTTGGATATAAATAGAAAAATAATAATAGTTAATATTTATGCAATATTTTATGTTAATTAGGAATTCCTTAAATATTAAACGTAAGTGTCTATCATGTGTCAGGCAATGGGGATACAGCTATGAACAAAGTAGTCAGACTTTCCTGCCTTCATGAAGCTTAAATTTTAGTAGGAAGAAATACTAAAGACTAATAAGTAAAATCTTTAGTTTGTTATATGAGGATAAGTGCTGAGAAAAAAAATAACAGAGGAAAGAGATAGGGTGTGCCAGGAGAGGAGAGTTATTATTTTAGATAGTGTCACCAGGAAAGGCCTATTTGAGAAGTTAACTTTTGAGTTCAGACTAGAGGAGGTGAAAGAATAAGTCATTTGGATAGTTAGGAGGGAAGAGTGTTCTAGGGAACAAATGCAAAGACCCTGAGGCAGGAATATATTTGGTATCTTTGAGGTATAGCAAGGAAACAGTGATTACAGTGGGAAGACTGGTAGGAGATGAGGTCAGAGAAGCTTTGGAAGATCCAGATTATGTAAGGCATTTTTACTGAATATGGTGGGAAGCCATTGAGATTTTGGAGAGAGACAATTTGAATTATTTTCAAATTCAAATTATATTCAAATATTATTAACTACACATTACATATTATATGTACTTCTTAATATATATATAATATATAATATAAGAATCATCTGACTGCTTTCTTGAAAATAGCCTGGAGGGGGGATATAGTAGTTAGTACATAGGTTAGGTGTAGTTGCTGTAACAGAGTTATAAGACTTAAAAGTCTGAGCAGTCTAGGTAGATAGGACATCTGTGCTCCATGAAACCATTCAGGAATCCATAATCTTTCCACCTTGTTGTTTTACCATTTATCAGTGTTTTGTTCTAATATGTGTGGTCAAAACTAGGTCACTATCAAGAAGGTATTCTAGCCTATAAAAAAAAGGGGGAAGCAGATAAAGTCCAGGGCAAAGAATTTCCTTTTAAACAAGTGAGGCAAACATTGCATATATCATTTCAGTTTACATTCCATGGGAAGGATCACTTAGCCGCATTTGGCCTCTAGGGTGGTTGGGGAATGCAGTCTCAGACTTGGTAACTAACTGGCAAGGAAGAAGAGGAAAACAAATAACATGTGGTCTACTTTAGTCTTCCTCTTTGGACACCTAAATATCCATGTGTATCCATCATCCTATCTCCCTTCCCTGAAGAAGATAACCCAAGGGGCCATCCACTTGTTACATTATTCCAAACTCTCTAAGAGCTGCAGTACTTTCCATCAGATCTGCAAGTCCAGTTACCTGTAAACAAAAGACAGTTATTTGCATCTCCCCTACTCTTCCCACACACACCCAACATATAGTGGTGGATCAGAAACAGGAAAAGAGTAATAAAATCTTTCATCTGGGTAAGCAAACAATGAGAAATACATAGCAGTCTCTGGTTGAGGGTAATATTGGGCAGGAATGATGAAGATTCCTTGCCTTGGCCATAGAGTAGTATCTAAATATCCTTAGTTTTGCTTTCTGCTAAGAATGTCTTTGTTCATAGCACTATGATCCCTATCTTTGCTGTAGGATGTTCCTTCCTTATATTAACTTCCATGACCATGTATGAGGTTGGTATTGAAAATTTGCCTACATTGGAGGATATATAGTTTTGATAGCCCGCTTTCTGCAACTATATATTTGCCATGCTGCAAGTTACATAGTCACAGGTGTTTGCAGGGTAGCTTATAATTTCTTTGACAAAATTCTCTCAAAAATATAATAAGATTCTTACAAGTTTGTCTTTGTTCAGTCCTATATACCAGTAACTATACCAAAGTTCTTTCCTGGTGTAGTTCTTAAGCCCGCCTTTATTGCTCTCTGTGCACCCACTACTTTGCCTCATTTAGTGTCCCCTGTCTTTAAGCCATCTTAAAGAGCGGCACCTTTAATTTAATTTTAGCAATAGAGGTGGATCCCTTTGTTTTGTCAAGAAGTTTTAAAGAAGTCCTTGGAGAAAAATAGTCCTGATAATAGAGGTACTGAAGTAGCTGGCCACAAGACCCCACATTTCTATTCTCTGTTTTCTTCCATCTTTGCTTGCAGACTAGCCTGTTCATGCCTAAGTAAATGTAGCAAAGAACAACTGACACATATGAATGTTGTGGTTCTTTTCATCTACATTCCCTGGAGTTCTGGGCTTTTTATGAGCACCCAGTTCTGTAAGTAACTATAGGTAACAGTTTACTGAATGTATTGTCCAACAGTAGTAACAAAGGTTACTACTATTTTAGTAGTATCTGTTTCCCTGTTACCTGCTACCTAAATAAGCCAGTGCCACATATTTTAAGATTTTGTTATGGCAATACTCAAATTCTGGTATTGATTTCTATAATAAGGAAAAAGCTGCTATAATCCAAAAATAAAATGGCTTAAATGAGGAAAAAAGTTATTTTTTTTCTCCATACAATGGGCCTTCTAATACAGGTGGAAACACTGCTATGTTCTATAAAGGAATTGAAGACAAGAAAGGGGTAACTACCAAAATGTTGAATCTGGACTCAAATCCTAAGCCCGCGTTTTAACCATTGTGCTGTACTTATATATTTTTCTCTTCCTGATGTATAGTGAGCTCTCTGAGGTCAGGAACTGAGCTGTACCGTGTACCTGTTGCATTTCCTAGCTTATAGTTAAATGTTCAATAAGTGTTTAAGTGAATAAATATTATTTTATATCTGAGTAAGTTAAGGTAAAGAGATTTAACCAAACTTGACCAAGAATCAGAACTGGAACATGATCTAAACCCTGTACACAAGAATATATGTACAAGAGAAGCTATCTTAGGTAGTAGGTTATTTCCATGAAACAGGGAATATCTTATAAATGCAAGTAGTGTTGTTTTGATCTCAGAAATAGTTACTGTAACATCTTTTGATATGATTAAGGTTTAAAATAATAGTTACGGAAGGTGTCTTTATGATAGAAGGAAAAAGTCTATGAAGACGAGTGAATTGTGGTCTTTAGTCTAATATTTTTAATGCTTAAAATGGTTACACCAAGCACAAAAGATTTTTTTTTTTTTTTAATTTAAGCAATAAATATTTGGAGTGTAGAAAAACTACCCATAGCATATCCAGGTGCCGTTTTTGTCAAAATATTTTAAGTAGCTTATAGTGCGCGCACGTGTGTGTGTGTTTATCTCATTCATATATATAATTTCAGAACCCAGTTACTCTACCCAGGGAGTTATTTTAAAATGGTGAGATCAACATCTTAAAAATTAATAAATTTATAAAGTTTTAGATATTCACGAAGATTGTTTCTGAACCATTGAACTAAGAAAGTAGTGTTCCATTTATTATTGTACTTTGAAGTATGCACAAGTGAATCTTTAACAAAGACATAATAGTTAATATTGATATCAGTGAAACCGAATGAAAACAAATCTCTAAAACTTATTTCTAAACCTTATAGAGAATATAGATCTTTTAGATAAAT
This sequence comes from Pteropus alecto, assembly GCF_000325575.1. Taxonomy (NCBI): domain Eukaryota; kingdom Metazoa; phylum Chordata; class Mammalia; order Chiroptera; family Pteropodidae; genus Pteropus; species Pteropus alecto. The sequence continues at coordinate 22,844,562 of NW_006494614.1, read as the reverse complement.
TGAGAATATTAAGTAACTAACAAAACATAAGTTTCCTTAAAATGGACTCTTTTATGTTTACTATTTCGTTTGACATGTTATTTTTTTCTTTCTCAGGGGGAACAATATATTTTTAACAAGAATCAATAATTGGAAGTACAAGATTGGTTATTTATTGATGTTAAAATGAAATTTTGATCAGCAGAGGTAAGAATATGGCATTTCTTTTATATTTAATTCATAATAGGTGAGATTCTTTGCCAAATTTCTGTGAAGAACTATTCCAAGAACTGTGAAGAGTATAGCCTGTCACAAGTGCCATGGATGTGGTCAAAAGACCTGAGGCTCCCGGATCAAGGAAAAGCAAAATTTATACTCAACAGCAGTAGCAAGCAACACCCGCGTATATATAGGTTGTGTTATGGGATAGGAACCCTAAGCTAAAGGAACCTGAATCTTTTCTGTTGGACAATCGCCTGCCTCACTTATGGCTCAGGGAAAGACTTTATCTGTATTACTTGGGACAGTAAACATGTTTGCCCTTTGTTCCAGTATGAGATACTATCTCTGACTTCCTAAGACTGTTGCTAAACACACATCCTTGAAAAATGGTTTGGAACAAAGGCAGTCATTCTTTCTACTGCAAGACATATAGAAACATGAGACTCTGGAGGATTGTGTTTCAATAGTTTCTTACTCTGAATTGCTTTTTAAAGCATGTATTATTGATAAGGATGATTGTTATAGTGTTTTCTTGAAATAGCGAAAAGATGGAAACCACTGAAATACCCAATAATAGGTTGTTTAAATTACAACATTCACAGTGTAATAGTTAACAGTTGAAAATGTTATAAAACCACATATATTGACATAGATGTTACTCAAAAAATTAAATAAGTGGGTTATTAAATGTACATATGGTTTGATCTTGCTTTTACAGAAATTATATAAATGCATACACATATGAAGAATATATACCAAAATATATATTTAAATGAGTAGAATTGTGATTTTTATTTTTATTTTATTTTATTTTTTTTGCTTGTCAGTATTATTTTAACCCCTTTGGAAATGAATACTTTAGGCTTAATGAGGGAAATTTTTTTTGAAATTTAAGAACTTCACCTATAACAGAGAAAAACCTTCATAAATATAAATAGGATATAAAAAATGTTAATTCACTTTTTACTCTGGAGTTGCCTTTTTGTACAATGTAGAACTACAAGAGAATTATTAGGTAGCTTAATTTTTTTCTCAGAAAGTTACTATTTAATTTATGATAGACAAAGTCAATCTTTGTCATTCTTTGACAATTCATTGTCACATACATGTCATGAAGGGAAGCAAATCTTAGGAAAAGCGGTCTAACAGGACATATCTTAAATTATGGAGTGGTGCTACTTAGTAAGTATATTATTAGTAAGTATATTTAATAAGTACAGATTCTGGTACTATCTAGTTGAGTTAGACTAAGTTAGGTACACTGATCTAATTTGCTTCATTTTTCTTTTCTGCCTATATTTTTTTTTCTGTTATACCCAAATATGTTTAAATATTAGTTTTTTTATAAGATGACATTTTTGTTGTGCTTCTCATGATTTTTTCCCCCTTTTTTAATCAAGGTGCTATTACCAGATTTGTCTTCTGAATATTAATTAAAAATGACTGAAGTTCAAGCAATGGTAGAATTCTCCGTGGAGCTAAACAAGTTCTACAATGTGGATTTATTTCAGAGAGGGTGTGTATTTTAATGTGAAAAATATACAGACTGTATAAGATAATATGTACAGTTTTCGTTTAACTTTAATTACATACTTTTGTTCCAGCAGATATATATAAGGAAAACAATGAGGTATATTCAAATAATTATTTTGTCAGAGGAATTTTATTTTTAAATATATATTTGAGAATTCTTCACATGGATATATTGATAATGCCAGATATATTTAACATGTATTTATAAATTTGTACTGGTCATTGAGAGGACTTTAATGAAAACGTATAAGATCTCATTTCTCCTTTTTAAAAGCTTATAGTGTATGGGGAAAATAATATATCTACACAAAACACTAATAAGAAATACAAAATAATGAATATTGAATAAGTATATATAGGAAGTGCTCTAGGAATCATAATATGAAGACATCTTTCTGGGTTAGTATGTTAGGAAAGGAATTATGGAAGGATAGGATCAAAGTATGGATAAGACTTGGATAGGCAAAGGATAAAGCAAAGACTCTTTTAGGAAGAGAGAGCAGCATGAATCAAGTCTTGGAAATAGGAATGAACACGTTATTTTAAAGAATATTTAAATTGGATATTCTCTAGGAGAATTGCAGAAGAAAAAAATAGTAAAGGAGCGGTTGTGTTTGTGAAGGGCTCTTAATGTCTAGGGAAGTGATGACATTAGGGACTTGGGTAGCCACTGATGATTTCCAAGTAAAGATGAAGTTATCACTGTTACAGTAAGCACTTATTAACTTGATGAAGATTGGGACATGTTAGATTGATGGTTGTGTATAAGAAACAGAAGCATAGGGAACAGTTTAGAGGTGCTTGCAGTAACTCAAGATATATACCTGAAGGTCTGTACTAAGAATGGTAGTACCGTATTTATGAGAAACAAGAATAGAATGAGAGAGATTTTCTATTGTCTTATTTGTTTGTTTGTTTTGACTTGGCTTTGCCATCTTGTTGAAAATATAGAAACAGCTGTGCTTTCTGCTCCACATTATCTTTCATTCTTCAGTAGGACAGCCTAGGTTTGTTCTCAGTAATGACAGGAGTCCAAGAAAGAGAGCAGAAGATGCAAGTTTCCTTGAATTGGCTCAGTTGTTACTTCCATGGCATCTGTTGTCTAAGCAAGTTAAAAGGCCAGGCCAGGAGTCTAGGCTAGTGGCACTTCGACCAATAAAACTTAAAACTTTATGGGGTTTCTGTATGTCTGGTATAGTCCATTCCATGTTTTGAAACCTATACCCACAATTATTTTTTTTTTGAGGCATGACTACTCTCTGGGTATAATCACTACTATTTGGGGATCAGAATTATGTGGGATCATGCCCTTAAACTTTGTAAAAGCCCCTTTGTCAAACAGAATGTCTATTTAGACGTTGCCTTAATTCCTTTAGAGATTATAAGAAAAGGATTTGTAACCACACCCATGAGTTGATCTTTGTTCATAGTGGCATTTTATTTTGAAAATCTTTAGGGAGAGGAGATGAAAAACAGTTTTATTTTCTAACCTAGCAAGTCCTAGTTGCTCTTTATTCATTCTAGATTCTACTTGTAAAATGACCAGTTCTTTCTTTAACTTGTCTCTTTCTTGCAAAATCTTGTTATACTTAGCTAGGAGCAACCACTTGACTGGAAATTGGCTTAATCAAGTACAAAAGTTTCTTAGTTACACTGTCGAATTTCTGCTAAGTTATTACTGACAGCATATTTACCAAAAGTTTCATCACTATGTAACATGGGTTACCTTTTTTTTTTTTTTTTTTTTGGTGACATTGTTAATAAAATCATATAGGTTTCAAGTGTACAATTGAGTAATATGTCAGATGTATATTGCATTACGTGTTCACATCCAAAGCTAAATTTCCTTCTGTCACCATGTATTTGACCCCCTTTACTCCTATCTGCCTCCCCACTTCCTTCTTCCCTCCAGTAATCACTAATCTACTGTCTGTGTTCATGAGTCTCTGTCATGTTCATTTGTTGCTTTCAGTTTTATATCCCACATATGAGTAAAATCATATGGTTCTCAACTTTTTCTGTCTGACTTATTTTGCTTAGCATGATGATCTCAAGATCCATCCATGTTGTTGCAAATGGTAATATTTCATCTTTTCTTATGGCTGAGTAATATTCCATTATATATATGGACCACATTTTCTTTATCTGATTATCTATTGAAGGACACTTCAGTTGTTTCCATGTCTTGGCCACTGCGAATGAATAATGCTGCTATGAATGTTGGGGTGTATATATCTTTATGGATAAATGTTTTCAAGTATTTTGGGCAAATACCCAGAAAAGGGATTTCTGGGCCATATGGTAATTCTATTCTTAATTTTTTGAGGAATCTTCATGCTGTTTTCCACAGTGACTATACCAATTTACATTTTTACCAGCAGTGTCTGAGGGTTCCTTTTTTCCCATGACCTCTCCAAAACTTGTTATTACTTGTTCTGTTGAAGATAGCCATTCTAACAGGTGTGAGGTGGTATTTCATTGTGGTTTTGCTGTGCATGTCTCTAATAGCTAACGAAGTTGAGCATCTTTTCATGTGTCTTTTGGCCATTTGTATGTCTTTTTGGGAGAAGAGTTTGTTCAGGTCCTCTGCCCATTTTTTAATTAGATTGTTTAATTAGATTGAGTTGCATGAATTCTTTGTATATTTTGGATATTAGGCCCTTATCAGAGGTGTCGTTTGCAAATAATCTTCTCCCACTCAAATAGTTGCTTCTTTGCCTTGTTGATGGTTTCTTTTGCTGTGCAGCAGCTTTTTACCGTGATATAGTCACATTCTTTTTTTTTTTTTTTTTTTGCTTTTACTTTCCTTGCCTTTGAGGGCAAATTCGTAATTCTCTAAATCCAAGGTCTATGAGTTTAGTACCTATGTTTCTTTTATGCAAAAATGGGTTACTGTTGTTTAAGTCTCCTATAGTTTTCTTATTATTTTTCTTACCTCTGTAACTATAACTGTTACTTTTGTCACAAAGTCAATGCTACATATTTTAAGTTTTTGTTGTTAGGTAGCAATTTCTGTATTAGTTGTATATTGTCACAATAATAGAGATAACAAGAAACACAAAGCTTCAGTGGCATCACAACAATAAACATTTATTTTGCTCACAAGTCTATAGATCATCTAAATGGTTCATTCTGCTGATCTGGGCTGGCTTAACAAATCTTCGCTGGGCTCACTCATGAATTTGTAGGCAATGACAGGTTGGCTGGGTGCTAGCTGATGCAGAGTGGCCTCACCTGGGTGGACACAGCTATGTCTTATGACCTCACCTTCCAGCTTATTCTCATGGAGGAGACAGGTTTCCAAAGAGAATAAGAAACTATATAAGAAGACCTCTTAAGACCTAGGCTTCATCTCAGCCACATTATATTGCCCAAAACAAGTCATAAAGTGGGCCCACATTTAAGGAGTGGGGAACTACAGTCCACTTTTTAATGGGAGTCACATTGCAAGAGGTGTTGATAGAGACGGGGAAAAAAATTGGAAACATTTAATAAATCAACCTACCATACACTTTAATATTTTTTTCTTATTAATTTCTATGAGGCAAATAGGATTTAGTGACTAATTCCATATGGAAGATGATGTTCAGATGGAAAAAGCATTAAAAATATGTTTGTCGAGGTGTGGATTTGCATGATTTCTTTGAAATAGCTCAGCAAAGAAAAAAATACTGATGAATCAAATATGGCAAAATCTTTTTAATAATCGAATATAGGCAATGGGAATGTCAGTTCATTGCTCTACTTTTTGCAAATTTGGAATTCATAATAATGTGAAATTTAAAAAATAATGCTGAATTTTTAAATCACATTAACTTGGAAAATATTGGTAATACTGAAATAAATAATGAAGTTGAATAGGATGACTGGTGTGGGACTCAAGATTAGTTCATTTTGATATGTTGAGTTTGAAATGAGATGTCTGTTAAAGAATAAAACTTCAAGTAAATTTAAAGACATAGTTGGTTTTATTGAGTGATTTATGAATTGGGCAGCATCCCATCTAGCAAGTAGAAAGCTGTACAATATGGAAGGTATTTTTAGGCAGAAACTGGGTAGGACAAGAAAGTTATTAGAAAAAAAAGGATTATTTTAGGCAAAGTTACCTTCCTTTAAGGGGACACAGGAGTCTTACCAGGTAGATTGCCTTAGCTTTCTTTGAAGATGGAGAGGGCCCATTTGACAGATTATCTCATTGGTACTGACTAGAAAATTCCAGACTGACCAGTTATAACATTCCTGGAGAAGGTTGAAACTGCATTTAGGTTAGGTATTAAGTGGTTTCATGTCATGGGCTTTAATGTAAGTTATTCCATTTGGGGCCTGTGGTTTTCTCTTTAACATATCCCAGTAGAGATAGTTTATAAATAGTTGGAGGTTTGGAACTGGGTATAAGGATTAAGTTCTCTTTTATTGTCACCATCATAAATATAGCATGTATAATTGCTGCTTTTATTAATTTTCTGTTGTTCTACAACCTGGTTTCTCCATCCATTGAGGACTTTTGAAGAATATTATGTTACTGATCTCTCAAAAAATCTGATTAGAGACATACTCTTTTTAGATAAAGGGCTTGACTTGTTTGTAAGAATATTTTTAAGAACATAATTTTTGTTTCTATTCTGATTTATTTTTTCTTTTAAATCTTATCTTTATGTTACTTATCGAGTCCTTACTACTTCTGCCATTTAAGCCAGTTAACCTGGAGCCTGAGTTTGGCTGTTAGGTTAAATAACTGTCAGCTTTGATAGATAAACATAGATAAAATATCTAAACTTGTATTTAAATATTAGTAAATTAAAAAAGATCTTTAGTGATTTATTTTCTGATATATTAAATGACTGCTTAAGATACTTGAAATTTCAAGTAATTTAGTATTTCAAATAATTTCAAGTAATTAAGTATTCCTATACAGTATCTTACATTGATATTTAAAAATAACATCAATAAATATCTTTCTGAATAACATTAGAATTATAGCCCAATAAGGATTAAATGGAAATGGAATGTGAGGAAACATTTCTTGTGCATGTTTAGTGATGGTTCTTTTCCTCTTCTTCTAAATATTTTTAGTGTTTAGTTTTGCACTGTTGTCACATGATAAAGAACTGATTAAGCAGTGCCTAAAGTTTGGGTAGGTACAGAAGAGAGAGGACATATAACATCTGAGTAGGTTTGTTTTTTTGAGTGGGTAGGTTTTCATAGTATGAAACCAATTTTTAAAAACCATTTATAATTCTCTCTTTTCTCAAAGTTATACTTACTAATAATTGCTTTATTATATTGTAAAAGGAAAAAATGCGTAAACCAAATTAAGCAGTGAAACTCTTAGATGCCTTACTGATTCCTCTGGTTGCTGTGACAGTCTGTCATTTAAAGTAAGAAATACCATATATATTTCTGTTTTTCCATTCATCTTTATACATACTGGTTTCCCTTTGGGTTTTATCCCACGCCAATATTTGATTTGTGGATCTGATATGTTGTTTTCCACCAGTAGTAAATATTTGGGGAGCTGATTGAAGCAGACTAACTTTATTATTTTAATATGTATAGATATATAGAAATTGGGGCATTGCATATTTTAAAAATATGTTTTGAAATGACTTCTTTGTCTCTTTTGCTTTAGTTTTTACCAGATTCGTGCATCTATGAAAGTTCCACCAAGAGTCCCCCATAGACTGGAAGCTAGTTTGTTACATGCAGCGGGTAAGCCAAGGAATATTTTCAACTTAAAATAAAAATCTGAAGCAACATAATAGTGGCCAATAATAACTTTTCATCATTATTTTTATTTTTTCAATTACAAATGTCAGATACCAAAGAGCATCATTATAAGTTTGTACCCTTCTAATACCTCTTATAAGACATATATTTGAGGCCTCAGTAAAACAGGCTTGCTTATAGGTTCCTTGTCTCACTTTTAGGTTTCTTATTATGAACAAATGAAAGATAAGTATGTGAAATTTCCAGGAAAACAAAAAAAAAGTAGGGGTGGTATCAATTTTATCATGTGGGATATAATTTAAAAAAATATACAGTGAACGTGGATGCATAATTTGACAAGATTACAAAGGTGTTTTATGATAAAGTTTTATAGTCTGCCTTTTGAGTTTTTTAACCACATTTTTTTCTGATTAACTACTCTAATTAGAAAACAAAGAGCCAGAAGGCAATGTAAGAAGATATAAAATAGATATGTTATAGCAACTCTGTTATTCACTTGTATTCTAAGTAAAGACACCAGCATTAAAGTGTTTGAGCCAAAACTGATGGCCCTAACATAATCAGTGGGCAGTTTTTCAGCTTCCCTGATATGGTATACACTTTTATTCTATGCAGTTAGAAAATGAAATAGTTAATGTAACATTCTGGAGAGTTATCATATGTGTCTAATGTGATTACCAATTTCCAAAGCATCATAAAATAATAAAATATACCTAACACTAAAGCTACGCTGAGCATAATTCAATCCTTTTTTAAAATTTAAAAACATCGTAGGAATTTGAAGTGTTTACCATTATCTTTTTGGCACACTATGGTTACTGAAATGCTGGGTTATTGTTAAATTTTAATGAATTGTGTATAATGGAGAGTTTACTCTATCTTCTTGAAGATTATCAAAATGCTCAGGGAAGCCTGTTTATTGCTTATGACCAAAAATACTACATTCTTTCTTTCAAATTTGAAATTTATTCTTGGCCTGGCATACATGTTAAAACATATATTTATTGTCAATAGGTTTTTTTGTAAGTCTATTTTGTAGGAAACACAGAGGTTAAAAAAACTAACGTGACAAGACAGATCTGGTATTCCATTTTTGAACTTCTTTAATCTAGCAAACTAAATGTCTTGCTTTATTGTATCTCCTAAAATTGCCAGTTGAAAAAACCAGAAAGACTTTTTTCTATACTCCCTTTTTATTTATTTTTTCAGCTTTATTGAGGAATAATTGACAAATATAGTTGTATATATTTAAAGTGTACCGTGTGATTTGATATATATATATATATACACATTGTAAAATAATCACCATGAAGATAATTAGCACATCCATCATCTCTCATAATTAACTCTTTTGTACATGTGTAGTGAGAACACTTAAGATTTACTCTTAACTGTAGTACTATACTGTGCATTAGATCCTCAGAACTTATTTATCTTGTAACTGAAAGTTTGTACCCTTTGATCTACATCTCCCTTTATCTTCCACCCTGCCTCCCAGTCCCTGGCAACCACCATTCTACTGCCTGTTTCAATGAAATTGACTTTTTTGTTTTGTTTCCACATTGATACCATACATTATTTATCTTTTGCTGTCTGACTTATTTCACTTAGCAGAATACCCTCCAGGTTCATCCATAATGTTGGAAATGGCAGGATGTCCATCTTTTTATGGCTGAATAATATTCCATTGTATTTATATACCATATTTTCTTTATCCATTCATCCACTGACAGATACTTCGGTCATTTTCATGTATTGGCTATTGTAAATAATGCTGCAATGAGCATGGGAGTGCAGATTTCTCTTTGAGAAACTGATTTTATGTCTTTCAAGTATATACCCAGGGAAGCGATTGCTCGCTCATATGGTAGTTCTATTTTTAATTTTTTGAGGAACCTCCATATTGTTTCCATTGTGGCTACACCAATTTACGTTCCCACCCAGAATGCACAAGAGTCCTCTTTCTCTACATCGTCATCAACACTTGCTATCTCTTAACTTTTGATAATAGCCATTCTTACAGATGTAAGATGATATCTCTTTGTAGTTTTGATTTACATTTTCCTTGATGAATAGAGATGTTGAACATCTTTTTTATGTACCTTTTGGATATTTGTATGTCTTCTTTGTAAAATGTCTACTTAGTTTCTCTTCTCATTTTTTAAACAGATTGTTTGGGGTTTTTTGTTATTGAATTGTGTTCTTTATATAATTCTTTATATATTTTGGATATTAACCCCATATCAGATATGTGATTCACAAATATTTTTTCCATTAGGTAGGTTGCCTTTTCATTTTGTTGATTGTTATTCTTTGCAGAGCAAAGCTTTTTAATTTAGGTAGTCCTACTTATTTAGTAGAAAGCTTTTTAGGAGAAAGCTTTTTAATTTAGGTAGTCCTACTTATTTAGTTTTGCCTTTACTTTTGTTGTCCAATCCAAATAATTATTGCCAAGATTAATATCAAGGAAATTTCCCCTATGTTTTCTTCTTAAAGTTTTATGATTTCAGGTCTTAAATTTTAGTCTTTAATACATTTTTAGTTAATTTTCATCAGTGGCAGAAGATAAGGGTCCAGTTTCATTCTTTTGCATAAAGATATTCAGTTTTCCCAGCACCATTTATTGAAGAGGCTGTCCCTTCCCCATTATGTGTTGGTGCCTTGTCAAAGCTTGGTTGACCATAAGCGTGCGGGTTTATTTCTGGGCTTTCTTATTTTGTTTCATTGGTCTATATGCCTGTTTTTATGCCAGTACTATGTTTTGATTACTGTAGTATTGTAATAAAGTTTGAAATCAAGTACTGTGATGCCTCCACCTTTGTTCTTTAGTCTTAAGGTTGCTCTGGCTATTCAGGGTCATTTGTGGTGGTCTTGTGAATTTCAGGATTGTTTTTTCCATTTCTTTGAAAAATGCCAGTGAGATTTTGATAGAGAGTATATTGAATTCATAGATCACTTGGAGTAATATGGACATTTTAACAGTATTAATTCTTCCAATCCAAAAATATAGGATATCTTTCATTTATTAATGTCTTCTTCAGTTTCTTTCATCAGTGTCTTATAGTTTTCAGTGTACAGGTCTTTTATTTTCCTGGTTAAATTTATTTCTGATATTATTTTTAAATCTATTGATTGCTTTCTTGATTTCTTTTTCAAGTAGCTTGTATATAGAAATGCAACTGATTTTTGTATGTTGATTTAGTTTCCTACAACTTTACTGAATTTGTTAATTAGGTCTAACAGATTTTTGGTGTAGTCTTTAGGGTTTTCAATATATAGGATCATATCTGCAAATAGTGACAGTTTACTTCTTTTCCTATTGGAGGCTTTTAATTTCTTTTTATGCCAATTTTCTGTGGCCAAGACTTCCAAGTACTATGTTGCATAGAAGTGGTGAGAGCAAGCATCCTTGTCTTATTCCTGAGTTTAGAGGAACACTTTTAACTTTTTACTGTTGAGTATGTTAGCTTTGGGCCTGTCATATATGGCCTTTGTTATGTTGAAGTATATTTTTTCTACAATTAATTTATTGATAGTTTTTATCATGAAAGTATGTTGAATTTTGTCAGATGCTTATTTTGCATCTATTGAGATGATCATATGACTATTACCCTTCATTTTGTTTATGTGGTATGTCATGTTTACTGATTTGCACATGTCAGACCATCCATGCTTGCATCTCAGGGATAAATTCCACTTGATCATAGTATATGATCCTTTTAATGTGCTCTCATATTTGGTTTGCTAGTATTTCGTTGAGGATTTTTGCATCTGTGTTCATCAGGGATATTGGCCTGTAATTTTCTTTTCTTGTGGTGTCTTTGTCTGGCTTCCATATGAGGGTAATGCTGGCCCTGTAAAATGTGTTTGGAACTATTTCTTTTAATCAGTTTTTAGGAAGAGTTTGAGAAGGGTTGGTATTAGTTCTTTAAATATTTGGTATTAGTTCTTTAAATGTTTGGTAGCATTCACCAGTGAAGCCATCTGCCCCTGGACTTCTGTTTGTTGGAAGAGTTTTGATTACTGATTTAATCTCCTAACTCATTGATCTGTTCAGATTTTCTGTTTCTTCATGATTCAGTCACATGTAAGGTTGGGTTGTTTGAGATCTTTCGAGGTCATTTGTATGGCAGAAATATTTCACATAATATCATTTACAAAGCAATGTTATTTTGACATTATGACAAATAGTGCTTCAGAAATACCCAAATAGAGTACCTTCTTTTTAAGTGCTTTTCCTGGGCACCGTGATTTTGGTTTTTATTAGTTGTAAGTCCAGATAGAGTGTTGCTACCAGTCAGTTTCTAGTTCTGGTATTATCAACCGTGTGTTATTGATTGTGAAATAGCAATGATCTGATAGTTTCCTAGTGTGTAAATGGAAGTATCTTTTAAAAATAAATTGCTTATGACAGACATCAATCTTTAAAAAAAACACCTAGGTTTGAAAGACAGTAGACTTCCATAATATATAATTTTTACTTCTGTTGAAAACATTATTTATACCATCATTCCAGAAAAAATTTAAGAGGTTGCATACTTTTTAATTAAGTTATAGCAGCTTGGATTTTCTCTATACTTTTAATTATATACCTTTTTTCTTTCTTTTTTTTTTTTTTTGAAGTATAATTGACATACAGTATATATTAGTTTCAGATAAGTATAATTGACATACAATATTATATTAGTTTCAGACAGATAACATATTGATTCAATGTTTATATACATTATGAAGTGATCACCACCGTAGGTCTAGTTACCATCTGTCACCATACAAAATTATAATTGACTATATTCTGTATACAGTACATTACATCCACATGGCGTATTTATTTTATAACTGCAAGTTTGTACCTCTTAATCTCCTTCACCTCTTTTGCCCATTTTCCACTGTCCTCCCCACTAGCAACCACCAGTTTGTTCTGTGTATCTCTGAATCTGTTCCTGTTTTGTTTCGTGTTTTAGATTCCACAGATAAGCATACTCTGTTTCTTCTTTGACTTGTACTTTTATCATAAGACCTTTTCTTTCCAGTGATATATTTTACCATAATTCTTATATCTTGTGTATATTTATGCAAAACTTTTAAGAAGAATAGAAAAAAAATAATGATTTTTGTCTTTGAGTCACAGTAGGGCAGGTTAAATGGGGTAGGAATTAGATAGTATTATACAGCTTATCTCTACACACTTAAATTATTTCCAACATGAGATTGTGCTGACAGTGAGAGATTTGAGGCAGGAAATAGCTGTCATCTGCAATGACATTTGTCACAAAAAACAATGAGTATGTATAAGCTGTTGAAAATTGATTAATAAAAATGCATTCAGAGACTTCTACAGGAGAAAAATTATTGCTGGTTCTAGGCCCCATTTCGAAATGTTAGAGGACTATCTACAATTTCAACCAAAAGTTCAAGTAACAACTCTCCATTTCTAATAGTGATAGTATTTCTTAAAAAGAAATATTCTTTTATTTGTTTTTTTAAATATCTATCTATCTCTTGTCTCTGAAAATAATTTTATGTAATAATGAAGGCAAATAGTTAAAAGATCTATTAATCCCAAAGGATTTGTAGTGAAAACCATAGCTCATTTTCTATTTTTTAATATTTCTTTTTTCCTAATGGTTTTCTCTATATATACTTCCTGTTATAATAAATGACATTTTATCTTACTTACACTACTTCCTCCCTCTCTCTCCCCTCCTTTTAAAAAGAGATTTCATTATTCCTATATCTTTCTTTGACCATTATTGTAGCTTCAAATAACATATTTAAAGCTTCGTACTCTACCTATTTCAGCAAATATGACAGACTCCTAATTTTGTAAAGTAAGGATATATACAATCTTGCCTCTTTATTCAGGTTTTCTCCTTCCCTGTATCTCCCAACCTGTTAAGTATATCCTTTGTTTTATATTATCAAAGTTGCTAATATTCATATTCTGTTTTGCAGCTGTATTTATGTCTTATGTGCTTTGTCTATGGTTAGGTTCCTAATGTTGAAAACAAGTAAACTACCTTTGCATTTTTATGGTAACACAGTGGGAAAGGGTTTATAAAATTGAAATGACTGTCCAACATAAAGAAAGAGGATCTTAAGTGTCTGGCAAGTCAAGGCAAATCTAGTTACCATTTTGTTATTGAGCTGGGTCACCTGTGATATAGAAATATAGAAATAGATATATCTGAGGTGTTTTAGAAGTTGTAAATTCAAAGATGTGCCCCAGTTGTAGTTAATAAAGTAGTGACTTAGAATTTGGCTACCAGCTTTCTCTTATGTAACCTTGGAGAACTCACTTAACCTTTGTGAGCTTCATTTTCTCATCTGTGAAATGTGTTACCTGCTTTACAAGGTTAAGTAAGTGAAAGTTCTTAGCAAACTCTAAAGGGCTGTATACAAGTAAAGTTTTATTATTTCACTTCTAGTGATAAAAGAAAAATGGAAAGCAGTCAGGTTTTGACTCATGTTATGATTTGTGAACCATCTAATGTAAAGAGCTGAAAATTATAATAAAGTTAATTTCGTGTTTTCCTATGATTTATATAATTTCTATTATGTAGCATAGTAATTAAGTACGTAAGATAATAGCTCATGTTAATAAGTAAATTAAGAAAAAAATTTTAAATCAAAAAGATCATTTCTGGGATAAGTGTGAACTGGGATGACCAAGGGCAAGAAGGGGAAAACTGAAAGGAGGAAGAGACCTCAAAAGACTCCTGAATTTATAACTTATCAAGGAAACCTAGGTTCCTGGGCTTGCATTTCTATGCATATAAAACTAGCTTAATCTATAGAAAGTGTTTGAATTTGGACATAACTAGTTTCAAATCTTGTTCTTCCACTCACTAGCTATATGGTCTTAAGCAAATTATTCAGTTTTTTGAGCCTTTTGTAATCAGTGAAATAGAAATAATCCTTGTGTTACAGTGTGTTTATGAAAATTGGATAAAGAGACCTGGTATAGTGCTCAGTAAATATTGCTTTCCTTTGTCTTGCCCTCTGTTTCTATCCTAAATTGCCCCAAATGTTAAAAAGCTGAAATAAGATGGACTCTAGGATTTGAGAACCCACTTGATTTAAGAAAAAATAGTCCCCGAAGGAGTTTACTGACAGCTATTTATATATGCCTTTCCATTCTTAGTTTTCAAGAATTAGCCTTAACTTGTATGCATGATTGGTATGGTTTAACCTTTTTATGCCTTCCTTGGGCCTTTCCTTCCCCTGTAAGATAACTGTTCCCTGCTAGTGTAGGGGCTCTGTATATGTGTAAGAGTGAGCTGCACACATATGTTTGAACTAGATTATCAGTGTGACATAGAAGACCAAGCACAGGCTTTAGAGCAAACAGCAATGGCATTTGCTTCCTGGGAAAATTACTTAAGTTATCAGAGCCTTGGTATCTACAAAATGAATATGTTAATTCCTGCTCTATAAGAGTGCCTAAAGGATTAGTAACATGCATAAAGCACAATGCCTGACACATAGTAACTGCTCTATACATGGCAGCTGATAATAGCAATAATAAGACTGCTGTCTTTTTCTTTTTGTATTTTTTATTGAATAAATTTGACATATAACACTTTAAGGTGTGCAACATGTTATTTTGATACATTTATATATTATAATTGCCTTTGTAGCATTGTCTATATTCATTATACTATGCATTAGATCTCTATGGCTTATTTATTACTCTTTGCAAGTTTGTACCCTTAAACAACATTAATCTTCCCACCTCCATCCTCTGTTTTTTGAGTTTTACTCTGTTTTTTGAGTTTGACTTCTTTACATCCTACATATAGGTGATATCATATAGTACTTGTCTTTCTCTGACTTATCTCGTTTAGCATAATGTGTTTGGGGTCCATCTATGTTGTTGCAAATGCCAAGATAGCCTCCTTTCTCATAACTGAGTAATATTTCATTGTATATATACCACATCTTTTTTTACCCATTTAGGCTATTGCAAATAATACTGAAATAAACATGAGAGTACATATATCTCTTCAAAATCCTGTTTTCATTTCATTTGGATATATATCCAGAAGTAGAACTGCTGGATTATATGATAGGTCTATTTTTAACTTTTTGAGGAACTTCCATATTGTTTTCCATAGTGGCTGGACCAATTTACATTTCCACCAACAATATATAAGGGTTCCCTTTTCACCACATTCTCATTAGCACTGTTTGTCTATTGTCTTCTTGATCATAGCCATTCTAACAGGTGTGAGGTGGTATCTCACTGGTTTGGATTTGCATTTCCCAGATGATAAGTAATATTGGGCATCTATTCATGCCTGCTGGCCATTTTGATGTCCTCTTTGGAAAAAAATGTTTATTTAGTTCCTATGTAAAACTGCTTCATGAGGAGAAAGGGAAATTTCACAAAAATAAACAATGTGTGGGGAAGTTCTTATTACTAAAAAATATTATCCACTTTGGTAGAAGCTTCACAATTAGGTAAGCATTTGGAGTAATAAGAAATCAACTCATGTTGAACAAAAAAGAAATTTCCGGTTATTTTATTGAATCAGGGTTTTTCTAAGGTCATCTATTCTGGATAAAATTACTTGTCCATATGTGTATTTCATTTTTCTTCCTATTTACCACCATCTAGTATTTTCATGCAGGTGATAGCAGTTAAAAAAATTAATATCAAGAAAAAAGTAAGGCTAGAAATAAGGTCTAATTAACAAAGAAAGGGTTGGCCCAGTTACTTCGCCTTGGCAGTGGTTAATTGGCCACTTGTGATAAAGCTTTAAATATTTTGAAGTGCTACTAAAAGAACCATCCTTTTCTCTCTTATTAATTGTCTTCTTATATTTTGCCCAGCCACTGACTTTTCAAGGCCTTCCTTTGACATCCACTGAAATGTCATAGTTTTGCTGACTTGTTAAGATTTTTCATGTTTTGACCCTATACTACATGTCTAACTTTATTTCCCACTGTCCTCCCTGTGATTCTGTGGAACCACTTTCAGTTTCTCCAATTCGATGGGTTCTAATTTACCTCATTGCTTATGCAGGTACTCTCTTCCTCATTATCTCGTTTGTTAAGCCATAGATAACTCTGATAGGTAGTTAGAAGTTTCCTCTGCCATGTTGTCATAGCACTTTCTATATACTTTTTTCAGCTCTTATCATATAATTTTTTTCTTCAGAAATGGAATTCTAACACAATCAAAGAAAGAATAGTTAAGAATGTTTTTTTTCAAATGAGGAAAATTTAAAGTGTATAGATGGAGACAATTCTTATTATATCACTAATTCATTACTGTTACCAGTAACTGAATAATCTCAACAACTATGAATGGAAAACTCACCATAAAGTTAGATCTTTCAATAAACTTTGCGTAGATGATGAAACTAGAGTCTACTTGGTATTACAAGCCTCTATTTTGTTTTCCCTATATTCCACAGCTTCCTTCTGTCACTGCCTTTAATTGCCTGTTTACTTGGCTTAAGAGATAATGATAATTACATTGCCATTTGCTTTGGCCTCCTTAAATAGAGAATTAAGAGATTATCACACTGTACTGCGATTATTTGTTTGTATGTTTCTATTCAAACTAGATTGGAACTCTGAAAAGAAGGGCAGTGTTATTTATGTTTGTACTGTAGTTCCTGGTATTTTAGAGGCTTAATAAATTGTGATTCAATGAATGCTAACTTGTTCACAAAATAAATAAAAAGAGATACGAATGTTAGCTGTTTAACCAAACGAAATGCAGAAAGATAATGTTGGAATAAATTATAAATTATCTTGACTTAATGTAAGTATTTGAAGGCCTGTATCACAAGTCACTAAAAGTGTATATCTGATGTTTGGGTTAGCAGATTACTGAGAAGCAAAGTGAAAATAATCATTTCATCAAGGAAATAGGGCACTAAATTAAGAAGTTAGGTGAAAGTTTATTTATTCAGTAAATACTTGCTGAGTGCCTATTATGTGTAAAACATAGTGCTCACTCCTAAATTAAAGCAATGAAGAAGATATATTTGGCTCCTAACCTCATGGAAAGAGATTATCTAGTAAATATTAAAAAGCAGAGAAGGTTTCAGATTCTAGACAATAAACTGAGTATACACATATGTGTTCGGGTCTTCTTGTTTCCTGTACTCTTTGGTAATAGTGATATAGAAGAACAAAAAGAAATAACAGAAAAATATTTAAGTTTTGAAGGACAGAAAACAGAGTGGGAGCTGAACTACCTTTTGGAGCACCTCCTAGGAATTGCAAACAGGTACAGCACATGAAGGGAAGTGAGAAGTGGGCCAGAAAACAGATTAATTAAAGGTCCGTAATTGGGTCAACTGTGAACCAACATTTGTGAAGAAAATGGCCCAAGTGTAGAATGTCAGAAAGATTAGTATTTACCTTAGGACAAAACCTCAGGGCTTTTCTCTAAATAAATTGCCATGGGATAATAACACTCCAGAGTAAAGCACTCATTCCTTTTGTGTGTGTGTGTGGTAAAAAATATATAACATAGAATCTACCCTTTCAACAAATTTTTAAGTGTATAGTGTTGTTAACTATATGCATGTTGTTATACAGCAGGTCACTAGAACTTTTTTCACCTTTTATGACTAAAATCATTGAATAGCAACTCATTCCCCTGTCCTCCTGACCCCTAGCAACTACCATTCTACCTTCTGCTTCCATGAGTTTGACTACTTTGGGTAAACCTCATATAAATAGAATCATGCAGTATTTGTCTGGCCTATTTCACTTAGCATAAGTCCTCATGGTTCATTCATATTGTAGTACAAGACAGGCTTTCCTTCTTTTTTAAAACTGAAAATATTTCATCATACACCTCATTTTCTTTATACATTCATCCATCAGTGGACATTTAAGTTGTTTCTACCTCTTGGCTACTATGAATAATGCTGAAATGAAGATGGGAGTATATATATGTCTTTGAGATCCTGTGTTCAATTGTTTTGGATAAATACCCAGAAATGAGATTTCTGGATCATATGGTAGTTCTATTTTTAGTTTTTTAAGGAACCTCCAAACTGTTTTTCATAACAGCTTTTACATTTTACATTCCCATCAACAGTGTACACAAGTTCCATTTTCTCCACAAGTGTTGACCATGTACATAATATTATATGAAATAAAAATATACGAAATACGGACCTTGCCTTCAAAAAGTTCCAGTTCCTTCCACATGAAATGATCTTCCTTTTCATCTTTATTTGACTTTTTTTTTTTCATGGTATTTCAACTCAATGCTTTATTCTCAACAAAGCCTTTCCTGACTCCACAGACTAGGTTCACCCTGCTATTAAAAGATGCCATTGTAATCTGTCCTTCTCTGTAACACAGTGTAGATATAATTTACAGAATTGGATGAGGACAATGAAAGTGGACTTTTTGTTTGGTTTAGTTTGGTCTGGTCTATTTAGCTTAGAACAATGCATGGCACAGAGTAACTGTACAGTAAATATTTAAAATTTTATTGTGAAATATATATTTTTGAAGATTATATAAAACATTATTTTATTAAGTAATAAATATCCAGATACCCAAACCTTCATTTAAGAACTAGAACATTACTAGTACCAAAAAAAGCCTCCTGTATACCCCTCCTGACTTTTGTGTTCACTCTTTTGCTTTCTTTATAGTTTTATCACCTATGATTGTATCCCAAGGAAATATCTGTTTGAGTTTGGAAAAGCTGAGTAATAAGCAAAAACCTAGTTGTGTAAGAAAGCTGCGGCATCACTACTATTAAAAGACAGCTCCCAGAAGAAAAGCTGAACAGAGTTTCTTATTTATTGTATGTTTCTGTATACTTGGGAGGTTTTAAGTCCCCTTTGGGGAAGTTAGTAGACAGAGTTAAGAATGAATTGTGTGAATCATAGAGCTCACCACATTCAAGGATTCTATAAAGGTTGGAATGTGATGAAATATAGGATATCCAACATATGGAGTAGGCTGATTTGCATCTAAACTTACAATTCAACTTTTCTTCCTTCTACTCTCAGTAATAGGTCGAAGTGGAAAACATATGTAAGGTGAAAAGACTGCCCTCATATGATCTAGGTGATAGAGCAGAAAGTTCATTTTGAGTATACTTGAGAATACTCTCAAACAAGTCAAGTACTGAAAAACATTTGGTCAAGCTTTTCACCTGTCCTCAGGTTAAAAAATGTTACCCTGGCATCAAAGATCTTTCACATGGCAGACCTCAACATATCTCTCTCTCAAGACACATTAAGCCAATCTTTAATAGTCACCATCTGTATATAAGGCAGAGGGTCTCTTAGGAATCTTCCTTCACCATCTTCCTAGGGCTTCGCTTTGCCTCTGTTCTGCATTGGATCTCTTGTTTTCTAACACGTTTTTTCCTTTTTCTTGATTTACTCTATCATTTTGGTGGAGCCTGTTCTCTAATATCTTGTTGAGAAAAGTAGCATAGGAAATAAGTACTTTGAAACCTCCTATGTCCAGAAATGACTTTATTCCTTTCTTACTTGTTTGAAAGTTTACCTAAGTATAGAATTCTGGGTTGAAACTCTTTTTTTCCTTCAGAATTTTTAAAACATTGCCCCATTGTCTTTTGGTTTACAACATTGCTGTTAAGACTTCAAAAAAAAAAAAAAAAGACTTCCATAGCCATTCTGATTGATAATCCTTTATATATGACCTTTTATCCTTTCACAAATCTTGTAGAATCTCCTCTTTGTTCTAGTGTTCTGCTGGCAAGCAGTGATATACTTCAGGTCTCTGAGTATTCATTGGGCCCTTTTAATCTAGAAACATATGTCCTTCAGTTTTGGGAAAATTTTTTATTTTGTTAATGATTTTGTCCCATCTGTTTTCTTTGTTCTTTCCAGAACTTCTATCATTTAGAACTTCTATCATTTAGATGATTTTGTCCCATCTGTTTTCTTTGTTCTTTCCAGAACTTAGTTCTTTTATTTTAATTTTTAGTTCTTTCCTTTTTTTTTTTTTTTTTTTTTTGCTTTTTTATTGGGTTTATATTTTTACTGGGTTATTTCTTCAACTTTAACCTCTTTTTTGAACTTTTTGCTTTTCCCTATTTCTCTCCTTTATTTTCTTTCCCTCTATCTTTCTCCATTCTCTTTTTACTCCTTTCTCTTCATCTCTTTTATCTTTTTCTTATCTACAAGTTTCTTTTTTCCTCTCTTTATTTTAATCTCTAACTTAAAAGTTAGAAGCTTTCTTTAGATATCTGATTGTCCTCAATTATCTATACATGACTGAAAAGAAGGCTGATTAGAAATTCTGAGAGCATACATGGGACTTATCTCTTTGAGCTTCACATTAGGATGATGTTGGTGAGCCCTTTGCTAAGGAATCTTTGAAGTCAGTATCTATAGAGATTATCTATTATAATAGATCTATGTAATAGATCTATTATAGATTTATTGGGTTAGATTCCCCATGTCAAGAACTGTGAAGAATCTGAGATTTGGCCATATATATTGTTGAAAAAAATTCTCTGTAGTTTCTCACATTTCTATATACCTTGTAAGGAGAGACACTGAGGGACTTCTTTTCCAGGTTTGTAAAGGATATTTCTATAGCAAAGGGCTTTAGAAGATATAGATAGTGTTTCCGGAGCAGAAGGTAGATTTGTTTACTCTCTAGTTTAATAAAGATAATGTCTCCAGTTCAAAGTTTAGACAGGTTTTCTTGTAGTACCTTTTAAAGACATGGGACTTTGGGGAGTGAGGACAAGGAGAACTGATGAGAACATGAAGCTCCTGCTGCCTGCTATGCTATATGTTATAATATCCTTTGTCTTTGACCCAGGAGTCTTATGTCTTTTGTCAGCATCCATGAAACTGGTAGGCTAACTTGTTAGCTTGCAGGTAGGGTAAAATCTTAGACTCTTTACAGTTCTTGAAATGCCAGAGAAGATTCATGTCTGTTTCCTTCCTAGAGAGTAAGATCTAATTGCCCACCTTATAGGAGCCCAGTAGTGGAGAAATTATGCCAATCTCTGCATTCAGTATGCTTTTTCTCATGCTCAGTTTTGCCAGGTGACTTTCAGTTCAGAGGGCTTCTGTTTTATCCTCTCTAGGGAATAAACCTCTACTAGGATGAAGGAGGAGTAACAACCTAACAACATGTAGTAGGGAGAGTATGTAGGAATCTGTTTTGATCTTTGTTGATAGGTTACCTTATCAGTTAAACATTGTGTGACTTTTCTGTTTAAAGTTGCTACCTTTCTTACCCTCTATTCTCTCTCTCTCTTTTTTTTTACCATAGCACTTATTACCTTCAAACATACTGTATCATTTACTTATTTACTATTTTTATTCTCTGTCACCCCTCCCATTAGGGTATAAGCTCCGTGAGTTAAGAGATTTTTATTTCCTTTATTTTACTGTATATCTCTAACACCTAGAAAGTACCTAGCATATAATAGGTATTCAGTAAATATTTGTTGATTGGATGAGTGAATGAATGACTAAGAAGAACTTGCACTTCTTTGCCCATTGTTCCTGGTTCAAGAATAAAATTAAAGAGAAGTATTTTATTTTCTTTGGTACATCTTTGTACCATGTCATTGGTACATCTTTTTTAAAGCTTTAAATATTGATATTAATTGAGAATACAGGTAACTTTCACAGGTGGTTAATTATGGTCATTCCAAAGCAATTTAGAATGATTTATTTTGTATACAGTTTTTTTTTTTTTTTTGTCCCATGCTAGAATCCCTTTTAGGGCATTCCTAAAGGCAGTGTTTGGGTTTTTTTGTTTGGTTTGGTTTTTTTTGTTTTTATGTGTGAGCATTTCTAGTGCTTTCACTCAATAAATATTGGATACATTTTGTTGGTAGAGCCAGTGGGGTTTAATGAAGAATTGCATGTGGGTCATGGAAGATAGAAAAATTAATAAAGGTCACAGAGTGAGTAAGTGGCAGAATTTAAACCCAGCAAGTCTGGCGCTAGAACCTATTAACTACTATGCTATGCTTCTTCTTGGATAAGAGAAAAACCAGAAAAATGACTAAGAAGTGGTTGCCTGTGAGGTAGGACTAAAACCAGAAAAATGTGATGCCCAGGAAGCCAAATTAAAGAAGTAGTGAAGAATAAGAGAATGTGTAACTGTCAGATGCTTATTATAAGTCGAGTAAGATGAGGTCTGAGAATTCACCATTGCATTTATCAAAGCATAAGGTAGGGGTCTCGATAAGAGCAGTTACATGCACTGAAGTCCAGATAAAGTGTGAATTATTATTGTATAAGAATTTACTCACAAACTTAATTTAAAACAACAAACATTATCTCCCTGTTTCTTTGTGTCTGGAATCCAGAAGGTGTTTAGCTGCTGCCTCTAGCTTAAGGTCTCTTAAGTCTTCATCTGTTCCTCCTACTGTATTCACATAAATCATACAGTTACTTCTGCTATATTTACACAGATAAACCCTGGGACTTTGTGGGAAGTATTTTACAAGGATTTGAATACCAAGAGGTGAGAATCGTTGGGGACCACTGAAGAGACTGGTTATCACAAAACAGGCCAAAGAGAGAGTGGAAGGAGATGAATTAGACATTAAATACCAAATAATCTTTTGAGGAGTTTGCCAGAAAGGCAGGGCAGAGAAATAGTGAATTTGTCCAGGTGTACCTGCAAATAGATAAGCATCAGTATGGAACAAAGAAGCTCCAGGTCCAGTAGTACTAGGAATGAAGAAGAGGCTACAGCCCTGACTTGAGAGAGCTGCATTAGAGCAGCATCCTCAGGGAAGAGCAACAGGGGAACATTCCCTTTCTGAAGCAGTAGATTCAAGTTTCTCATTATCTGAGTGCATTAAAAAATCTACTTTCCATTGAGGAAAGTTTCTTCCCTTTCTCATCTGTTCTCTGAAATATACAATTGAGTTTCTGATCTACTTCATTTCTTTCCACATGTCAAATTTTCAGAAAAGCTGTAAGTACAGGACAAAGAACTTTTTTTCCTGAGCCATTTAAGATTAACCACTTAAGGATAGTTTGCTACCATGATGCTCCATCAGCCCCAAATACTTCAGAATGTATTTCCTCCAAACAAGAATATTCTCCTACATAATCCCAATAACATCTTCGAAATTAACTGATATATTACCACCATCCTATTATCAGACCCATTCAAGTTTTGCTAGTTGTCCCAATAAAGTCTTTCATAGCAAAATGATCCAGTATGGAATTCTACATTGTAATTAGTTATGTCTCTTTAGTTTCCTTCATTCTGGAACAGTTCTTCCATCTTTCTTGATTTTCATGACCCTGACACTTTTGAAATTAAAATTTTGTTAATTTGTAGAATGTCCCTCAATTTGCATTGGTCTGAGATTTCATCATGATTAGATTCAGGATATGCACCTTTGACAGGAATATCTCAGAAGTGATGCTGCATTCTTATTTTATTTTATTTATTTTTTTATGTTGACATTGGTTAATGAAATCTGGTAAGTTTCAGCTGTACATTTTAACAGTAAGGCATATATATAGTTACATTGTGTGTTCACCTCCCATGGTTAGATTTCTTTCTTTCACAACATATGTGACCTCTTATACCCCATCTATCTCCCCTTTCCTCCCTCCCCCCTACCCTCTGGTAACTACTGGTCTATTGTCCATGTCCATGAGTCTCTGTTTGTTTGTCCTGTTCATTTGTTGCTTTTAGGTTGTGTTCCTATTTTATTAGGTGGCATTTCTATAATTAGGTGATTTCTATATTTATGATGATGTTAATTTGGATCATTTGATTAAGTCAGACTTCACTCTAAAGTTACTTTTTCCCTTTCAATTAATAAGTATCCTTTTCTTTGTCAAACTTCTGATTTGTTTATTCATTTCTATATATCATTATAGACTTATGGATTTTCATATTATTTAATGATGTTAATCCATTACTGTCATAATTTATTTTGGTGCTCAGTTCATCCCAGATATGACCACGGTAGCCTCTTCAAGCTAGCTTTTATGTCCTTTTGATGTGTCCCTCATTCTTTTAGCACTTCCTTACTTTCTGATATGAAAGGTGGCCTAGACTTTTCTTGTCCTATCTCTGCCCCAGCTCTGGCATCAGCCATTTCTCCAAAAGCCTTGGTTCCTTTTAGTGGAGAATATTTTAAAAAACAATATTTGGGACTGTGCCGTTCTTAGGCCTTTTGAGTGGACAGAGCTAGTGAATACATGTATGTATACATGAATATATTTACATATGCATATACAAATTTAACATGTCTTTCTTTATCTAAATATATAGTGAAAACCATGAGTTCACATCAGTATTTCTAATTTCAGTCCAGTACCACAGAATTCATTCTATATTTGTATCTTCTTTCTATATGTGTACATTCTTTTTCAGTCAATAAGAAATCTGACTCTTCTTATCTTAATATATTTTCTTTTTTGATTAGTCCCTTATATGTGCCAGCCTGTTGTCACTGTTTCCTCTCTCTTGTGGGCTACTTGGGCTTCAGCACCTCATGTCAGTTCACTACCTTATGTAGACATCCTCCTCACCCAACTTGGACTTGCTAAATCCTTGTGCCAAGAGTTATCTGAATGGATATTCTCTTCACCTTGGGCTCCATTAGAGTGTGTCAGGGTGCCACTGCCTACACTCACCCTCTCCCCTATATGGAAGTTTTTCGCATCTCTTTTGGACTGCTACACCATGTACCAGGCTCTCCACTGCAAGGACACCCTCCTCACCTAATTTGCGTTCCAGCCCCCCAGCATAGGTGCCCTGTCATGCAGTTGTCTTCCTAACCTTGCTTGGGCTCCCAATGCCTCCCTCTAAGTCAACCCTCCAGCTAGATTGCCCTCCTCTCCCTACGCTGATTCTGATACTTCACTCCAAGCTTCCCTCATCACCATGTGCAGGCTCAGACATCAGACCACCACTCCATGTGGACAAACCACCCTCCTATTCCAGGTGGATTCTGGACTTTCTGCCCTGAGGAGATAGATGCCTACCTTGCTTTGTCTCTGGCTTAAACATTTTCAGTTTTTTGACTGTTTCTCACATCATGTTATTTCTGGATGATAGAGTAACATGACACCTAACTTCAACAACCCAGAGGTAGACCAAACTTTACAGGTTAAGGATGTGGTCTTCCAAGAGACTACTCTCATTTCAGATACCAACTGCAAGTTCAAGGCTCCACAAACTACTCTTCCTTCTGACCAGCTGGCTATAAATTTGGGGCTCCTTTTATCTCCTCAGGTTTGATAATTTACTAGAACAACTCACAGAACTCAGGAAAGCATTCTGCATGTTTTACAGTTTTATTATAGCAAAAGGATAAAATCAGAGCCAGTCTAAAAAGAAGAAATGCATAGGACAAGATCTGGAAGGGTCATGGATTTGTGAAGCTTTTGTTCTCTCCTCATGGATGCATTACTTTCCCAGAAAATTGATACATGACAACATATATAGAGTATTGCAAATCAGGGTAGCTCAAGCTTCAGTGTCCAGAATTTTTACTGGCATTTTATTACACAAGAATGATTGGATCATTACCCACATGGCTCAGTCTCCAGGAAGTAGGGCTTACATCTGTGGTTCAAAGCTTCAGCTCTCTAATCGCGTGGTTGGTCTTCTGGTGTGGCCAACTCCGTTCTGGTTCTGAGTAATCATCTCCTATGCAGAAGCTATCTAGGGGCCCATCTTGAGTTACCTCATTAACATAAACTGTCAGGGCCCACCATAAATATCAGAGACATTCCTGTCATTGGGAAATTCTAAGAATTTAGAGGCTACCTCTCAGGAATCAGAGATAAAAACTAGCCAGATTCTTTATTCCAAGGATTTAGAGGTTACTTCTCAGCAACCAGGACAAAGACAAACCAAATTCTTTACTCTGCAAGCTATAGAAAACTAAATTGCTTTCTTCTGTAGCATATATGTCAATTTTTTACTCTTAAAAAAGTTACCTCAAGATTACCTTATTTACCTTCTCAGATGAAGATAAGTTGTACAACTTAATAATTATTACAATGTACTTGTCCATTCATTTTTTACCATAGAAATTAATAAACTTTCAGAAATGTTATAATACTGCTATATAAAATGATAATGGCGTTGGAGTAATATAATCAAACTTACAGTGTTTTAAAGTAAAAATCTTAATTTACTTGTATTTTATTTTGCTCTTTTATCTGTCAATTGTATATCTTATTTGTTTTAGGTATGACTTTAGCCTTTCCAGCTTCAGTTCATGATTCTCTGATTTGCAGTAAAACATTTCAAATTCTATATAAAAATGAGGAGGTTGTTTTAAATGATGTTATGATCTTCAAAGTTAAAATGTTGTTGGATGAAAAAAAGGTAAAAATTTCTTCATATATATTTAAATATTGTTTGTAAAATATCAAGGCATATTTTTAACTTTCTATTAATATTTGAAAAGAACTTTTTATTGTAATTTCTCTTCAGATTGAAGAAACCCTTGAGGAAATGAGTTTTCTGTTATCCCTGGATCTACACTTCACTGATGGAGATTATTCGTAAGTAGGCTAATCAAACAGTTAAAAATCCTTAGTTTCTCAGACTGTTATCTGTTAATATTAGAGTCCTCATTTTCTTCTTAGAATCCAGCCTATCCCCTTCATACTTATTTATAAGCTACTTCTATCTTCTGAGGGAGTGTCATGAGAATGGTTAAGCCTGCTCTTTTGTGCCCATGCTGATTCCATGAGCTCCAGGTAGCAAAATTAGACAAGTTAAAGAAATATGAAATGATTTCCTGAACTCTAGAAATTGCACTGTCGATATAATACCATTGCCATGAGGCATTTAAATATGATTGAGCTCTCTTCCACGTTATTACTGGCTAATATTTTAATGGCGAGAGTGACACCTTCTTTAGGTGGGATTTTTTTGATAGACTTGTCAAAACCGATGACTCTTACACCTAGCAGTTGTTTCTAGTTCATTAATTTCTAGAGCCCTTGAGGAGCTTTTAGGATTGGCTACCCTGAACTTGCCCACATATCTGGACATACATTTTAGGGACAAATTGTGCTTGTATTCATTTAAGATAGGAATCACAGATCCATTTAACAATTTTATTTTTGAAGGGTTTTTTTTCTTAATTTCAGTTGTAGAAACACTTCTTGAAAATTGTATATAAATTAAGACTGCTCGTAGGATAAATAACTAAGCAGTCCCATTACTGAAAGTTCTACTTGAGGTGTCCTCTTTACTATCATAGCGGAATAAGAATTTTTTTTACATGGTAGCTACTGCTCCTCTGTAATACCTGTTTATTAAAAAGACTTCTTTAAGGGATTCTCTTTGAAACCAAGTCAGAATTCTACAAGTGGAGTAAGCTGAAATGAGTAAGTAATTTATTAGTTATAGATAGTTACAATGTGTGTATGTATGGGTTAAAATATATGTGTGTGTATGTGTATATACACACACATACATATGTATATGTATATATATTCGGATATAATTCTTATGGAATTGTTTCATATATTTTGTATGTGTAAATCTAATGACAGGCTAAATATCTATAATGAAATATTTACCAGTGGTTTGCTATTTCTAAGAAGCATTTAATGACAAGATTTTGTACTGTACTGTAAAAATAATTTTAAATATTGTTTAAGATTTATTTTAATTGGATTTGACCTACGTTATACTGCAATCTTATAATAAACAGTATCTCTATGGAAGAAATACTTAGTATAAAATGAGATTAGTTCCTGAAGTATCAAAAAGGACTCATTTTATAAGGACATTAGTGAAAAAACAATCCATGTCATGGGCTGATAGAAATCTATAGGTAGGCTCTTATTGTTAAATTTCCTATTGTTTCTAATACAAATGTTATGTTTTAAAATTATTCTCATTATCAATTTTTAAAAAATAATTAAGTAACTAAATGTTTAAATAGTTTAAACTACTCTACAAAATATTCTGTACTTAGGTGCAAATATGTTGTTTTTTTATAGGGCAGATGATCTGAATGCCTTGCAACTAATAAGTAGCCGAACACTGAAGCTGCACTTTAGCCTCCATAGAGGTCTTCATCATCACGTTAATGTTATGTTTGATTATTTCCACCTTTCCGTTGTGTCCGTTACAGTCCATGCATCTTTGGTTGCATTACACCAGCCACTAATAAGGTAAATTTAACCAGTACCCCTGGTCCTGATTAATGTAGTGTCTTTTATTTTTACAGTGAAAACACATACTTTGATAAAGATAACTGAAACAGAAAGAAATTTCTCAATTCACAATTATTTAATAAATACTTTCATTTTATACTAAAATATTTAAAGTTAAGAGCATGGGAACATTAGATTAATAACTTTTTTATTACAGAAATATGAAGCAATCTTTCTCAAATAAATTGACCAAGAAAAATAATGCAATTCAGAAATAACCATACAGCATTGTTTAGTCTATACCTGTGTTTTTATGCAGTGTTATACTAAAATTATTCATTCTCTAGAGAAGCATATTCATTTTTTTCTTAGGTTTTTTGCTTGTCTCTTCTCTGAATAGACTAATTTTATATTTTTAAAATATATATCATACAGTAATTCTTATTTACTAAGTCACTAACCAATTTTATGGATCTTTACTAAAAGTGTTCCTATGTGTCATGATATAATTTTAAAAGAACATAAAATTCTGGATCATAATAAATGCATTGGGATAATTATTTTTTTCTGCCTACTTCCATGTGGAGACAATTGTCTTTCATTGATGTAAGAATACAATTCAGGCTCTTTAATTTTTACAGTAAAACATCATCCTTGTGGTGTGGGCCACACGTGGACACTTTTATAATCAGTAACTTATATGAAAAGACTTCAAATTAATTTGATTTGTGAACTTTATGCAATTTCTGACACAAATCTGATTCTAACAACTGATACTAGGGATGTTGCTTAAGGGTTATGATGTTAAATTAATTTATCAGAAAATGAAGTAGGTAATTTTGTAGAATTATCTTCAGAAGTTATAAAAGACCAACACAATTTAACAAGTAAGAGCTTCCTGTGGCATATCTATACATTGTTTTGAAAACTGTTAAGAACCTCTTCCATTGTGTTATCCCATGACTTCTTTTAGAGCACAGGGCCAGGAAGAAATCTATTTGATGACTTGCTTTGCTCTCCTTATTCTAGTTCTAGTTCTCTAGTAAGTAGCTATAGTTGTTTTGCCAACTATAGATCTAGTTCTCTAGTAAGTAACTATAGTTGTTTTGCCAACTTTGTCTTACATCTTAGGCCTTTGAGAGATTGTTCTCAGTTGCTATAACTTCTGTAAATAGAAAAGTGTTCCTATTATATATAATTTTATCATAAACTTCAAAAAATTTTTGGGTGTTGATTGAATAAATTAAAATGTAATAACATGATAACTGAATGAAACTTCTCAGAAAAGAAAGTGGTTTTTTGAAATATAACTTTCAAATAAGTAGTATGTATTACTTTTATGTGAATTACGTGTTAGGTTTTAATGCTAAAAGTTTGTTTATAAAATATATTCCTGTAGTTTTCTGAATCTCCAATTTTTAATTTTCAGTAAGAATCCCTAACTAAACTATTTCAACCATTTCTTTTTCTTTATAACACTGGCTTAGTATTTCTTCTGAAAAATATACAATTCACCGAGGTTAGCGTGGGTTATTAATGTTGCTTTTCAAAGCCGCGAATAGAGCAGGTATATTCATATCACTAATCCTATTGAGTTAAATGTGTGCTTCCTCTTGCAACGCAGCAGTTTTTGCCACAGACTATTAGGAGAAAGGGAGAGCTCATCTCCTAGAGACTATTTGCTGGAAGGAGAAGACATTTTTGACTCAGAATCAGAAGCCAAGAGGATTAACTGTTGGCTCTGGTTAGTGACTAAAAAAGAAAATGAGGTGCCTGCAACAGCTGAGGTTCTGTTCTTTACCTAGCTACCATGAACCCTGATATCTCCTCTCTTGCTGCTAGAACTTTGCCCTGAAAAAAGCAACATCTTTCCCTGCCTTTCTTTGCCTGTAAATGAGAGGTTGGAAAAAGGAAGCAAGGAAAGGATAAAGGAAAGCTGTTTGGTGGTGGCGTGCTGGTAGAGGGGTCATGTTAAGGGTAACATTCCTCACTATTTATGCTTTGACAAGTTTTTCCTGAAGTTTTATTATAGGTGGATTTTTTATCCTTTAAACAAAATGGGAAAAAAAGTTAATTTACAGTATTATCTTTTTAAATGTTATTTTTATTTAAAACAATGTCTATGATCAACCCAACTATAGACATTAAATCAATTTTGTAAAGTAAGTGGGGTTAGGATTTCTTTCTTTCTTTGTTTTTTACATAACCTGTTTCTTATATTTGAATTCTTTTAAGTACAACTTTTGTGACTCAATTCTGAAAAGCATATCGTAGCAAGCGGAATTTACCATTGACTTGCAACTCCCTTCTTTGCTGGGGTATAGGTATTTTATTTTCGCAAAGCAAATTGATTTTGCAAATGAAAGCTGCTCTCTGCTTATGGAAAAATTGATTTACTTTTCTGTCTTTTCCCTTTTGCCAAACTGCCAAACAGTCCAAATGCTTTGGCCTACTTTTAATCAGCTAGTACTTTCTTGCAAATAAAATTATGTATGATTTTTAAACTTTCAAACAGAGTAGGCTTCTTATTCTATAGCATTTATGGTATATTAAATGTAAAGTTAATATTAACAGTTGTTCATATAATATGTGATTGAGATGGTGCCTTGAAGCACTTAAAAAGATCATCTTTAGAGTTCATATCCTTTTAATGAAGAGAAAGGAAATATCTTGTTTTTGAGAAATAGAAGCAACAAGTAGATTTAGTAATTTTTCTTTTTCTACATTTATATGAGAGCTCTTTACTTCTGTAAGTAGCACCTGTATTTGATTAAGTGTTAACTTTATAACGTTGGCAACCGGTTCTGACAGACCAGTATTTCCAAATGAAAACTTACTCTCATCTGTCTTTTAGCTAGTCTGGATCCCACTCTGTTTTATCTTTAGGATCCTTTTAGAATCCATGAAGCCCAATCAGAGAAGTAACCTCAAGCATCTAGTTTTTTTAATATCCATTGTGTCTTTTCATAATAATTCACATTATTAAAGGAATAATTACTTTAAGACTACTTTAGAAATCATAATCTTGCAAAACTTTTGCTCTTTATTCTATTCTTGTGAGATTTTTTGTGGTAAACATTTAACAGTCATATAGCCTGTCGTGACAATAATAATGTAATATTTATTCCTCCAGCTTTCCTCGCCCCGTGAAGACTACTTGGTTAAATAGAAATGCACCAGCACAAAACAGAGATTCTGTGATTCCTACTCTTGAAAGTGTGGTCTTTGGTATTAACTACACAAAACAGTTATCACCAGATGTAAGAACTGATGTTTATAAACTGTTTCTTCTTCTCCTCCTATTTTGAATGAAATGGGTTTTTTTATTTTTTACTGCTTTATCTGTGAATGTGATATTTCCGATCTTAAGAAATTGTTTGGTTCCAGTGGTCTATTGTGAAAACTTAACCTGCTCCTTTAAGATTTTATCAAATTTAACAAATAGAGATCTTTGACAGCTAGTGCCTTTTAACTTGCTATTGGTACCACTTGTTCCCTTAACAGAACTGGTAGAATCATGCCAAAGGAGCTTGCCTGCAAAGAACGATTACCAGAATTGAGACCCAACTTGCAGTAGTACAAGTATAGCCATTATACTCCTAAAAGGAGAGGAGACTTATATTATAAAAGCAGAGTGTCTGTCCCTCAGTCCAAATGTAATTTGAATCTTAAATTTTCTAAAATCAAAATTTAATCTGCTCGTTTTAAAAGTCCACTGTAACTGAAATTTCTAGAGTTGATTTCATGTGTTTAAATTACTTGTATCAACAAGAGCAACTCCTTAAAATATTGCTGAATTTATTTGTTTTAGGATAATTGTAAATTGTAAATGCTTAGGAATTTTTTCCTGAATTTCTCTAAGTTTCAAATGTAATATTTTTAGAGTTTTGGTTACTAACAGTCTAAATGCCAAATCTATTCTTTATTTAGGGTTGCAGCTTCATTATTGCAGACTCCTTCCTACATCATGCCTATCATTTTCATTATACACTTTGTGCCACTTTGCTGCTAGCCTTCAAGGGATTGCACAGCTACTTCATTACGGTAACAGAAGAGATTCCCTCTTGTCAGAAACTAGAACTGGGTATGTTAAAAGTAGCCAGACCTTTCCTATAGTTCAAGTCATTCTCTTCATTCTCACATTGCTAGTTATCAGCTTTGCTATAGTTTTTATGTACTAAACCCATAATGTGCCTCACTTTTATTTCTCTCTCAATTCCATTTTTTCTGTCTAATTACTCTCTGCAATTAAAAATTTTTCTATGATATTGAGAAATATTGAGAAATAACTTCTTGGTGCCAAGTTTGAAATGAGTCTTGATAGGTTTTTTTTTTTTAAAAGCATATGTTCATATACACTTATTTAAAATTCCACTGTAACTGAAATTACTAGAGTTGATTTCATGTGTTTAAATTATGTGTATGAACAAGTAATTTAAACACACTCCTCATCAAATATAACCAGAAAGCATACTAGAAAGCAAATGTAGTTATCTACAGAATCATGGGAAGATAAATTAATCTATACTTCCAAATATTTAACAATCTTCACAAAGTATAGATACTTGGGACATTTTTATATACATTTGGTTTTAAGCTATCTCAGATCTTATTTCTTTTATCGCATGTCAGAATAACAACATTACTCAGTCCTAACATTTTGAAAATTATTTAAATCATTAAAAAATTATTTAGTTTTAGTCTAATAGTGTTTTCTGCATATACTTTGTAGTAGGTAATAAAAAACATATTGCCTCGATTTTATATATCATTTGTAGTTTGCAGAATGCTTTTACATATATATTTTCACAGAAGATAAATTACTGGGATTAGCAAAAATAAGTTTTTATTTAGATTTTTAATGATAGCTTTTATAAGCTTTTATTTATAAATACCAGCTAATAGCTCATCATAAAAAAAATTTTAATTATCACTTTAGAATAAGTTATTTTTATCATTATATACGTGAATAAATCAGGAATCACTTTCCAAATTTTACTTAAATTAATTGGTGTTCTCGATTTATTTCTTTGTTCCTCAGACATCTCAGTCTTTTAACAATATCGATAAACTCAAAAACTCACTTACTGAAAGTAATTCTTAGGTTTGAGACTAATTAGCCTATTTTTATAATTGCCTATTTTGGGATACAAAAGAATTGTAAGAAAGTGTAATGATTTGTACCTCACTTAAATTCAGCTGTGAGAATGCTGAATATTGTGCCACTGCCTATCAGCAACTAGTCCAGTGGATTTGATTAATTCCATTATTCACTCTATTCAGTTCACACATCGTTGACTTGAATAGAAACAAGATATCAATTGACTGTTTAGATGCTTGATGCAAAAATCTCATTGTGTACACAGATAGGAAAATGTGTTCTTTTTTGCTCATGTATTCTTCCTCAAGACAAAATGCTAGTGTGAAAATCTTTTGATTACTATTCTCTGAAATATTTTTTTTCCTTGCTATTTCATATACTTAGAATCCTTCTATTTCCTTTAGGAAAAAAATCCTTTCAGAGACTACTGCCTCAAATTTAAACTGTTCTGATTTCAAAGTGAATTTTTTTTTGTAGAATAGAACTAATTTAGGCTTTCACTTATCCTCAATTAATGGAAAAATTTTGCTCTATATATTTTTTAATTTGAGTCTTTGGAACACAAACATATTTTCTTAGAAGAATTATCTCATAAATGTTTGGTTAGCTTAGGTTTAATGACCAGACCACAAAACTTAAACTACGATATTAATAAAGGACAATATCATGTGACTGAAAAGTAGTGTTATAAAAAATAGCAGTGTTAAACTTAGAACCCATGTGTACTGGCATTTCTATAAGAAAATTTGTCAATAGTTTCAATGTTGAATGCTGTAGAATTCATGGAGGCATTATCTTGTAGTGCTTAAAAGTGCATGTTTAGAGCTATTTTTGTCACTTACTAGCTTTGAGGCTGTATATACAAAGCAGATTCCATTCAAAAGATGGGGAAATTGAAGGGAACCAGATGTCCAAAGGCAGAAGGTGTAAAGGAGCTCTAGGAGTAAGACTTCTTTTTCTTCAATTACAGTTGACATTAACTATTATTTTATATTACTTTCAGGTGTACAGCATAGTGGTTAGACATTTAAATAATTTATGAAGTGATTCACCCACCCCTTGATTAGTCTAGTCTGGCTCTATACGTAGTTATTACAATATTATTGACTATATTCCCTATGCTATACTTTATATCCCTGTGACTATTTTGTACCTAACAATTTGTATGTCTTAATCCCTTTACCTTTTCACCCAGTCCCCCAACCTCCCTCTCATCTGTATCCAGCAGTAAGACTTCTTAATGATATAATTTTCTTGGGCTTTTTATGAGCACCCGATTTGTCAGGTACTGAGCTAGGTGCTGAAAAAAGAATAGGATCTCTGTCTTTAAAGATTTTTGACTTTTCCCTTTCTCTTAATAAATAATCTGTTCAGCAAGATAACCAAAAGAAACTCATCCAGCAAGACAGGGCTTCTATGAATTTAATGTACAGAGTCATATATGAGATGGGCCCATAAATGCCTGAATAAGGAAGATGTCTATCATTATGTAATTTACAAATAGGTTTATATTTGCAAATGAAAAGAAAAAAAACCAACCACATTTTAACCTAAAAAAAAATTTTTCTAAAAGGAAGTAATGTTGAAAGAAAACAAGCATCTCTATTCAAAGGCAAAGATTTCACATAGCTTAGACAATATTAGCACTTTGTTACTAATTAACTTCAGTCTGTTGATTCATTTATTTATAAGCTTTTTAATTTTCTCAGGTAGGGCTTCCTTTTATTCATATATATTACTTTGGCTTATGGATTTAATGTAGAAAGTATAATCAAAAGAGCCCTTATATTTAATTTTAGGTGTCAATTACTAAATGAATGTCAGCTTTATTCCAAGTTATTTGCTTAATATATGTTTTCAGAAAATAAAATTCAAAAGCAAACCTAGACTTTGATAAGTAAATAATAGCAATAGAATAAAGTTATTAGTACCTAATAGATAATATTTACTCAAAACATATTTGTTGAATGAGTGAACGAATGAATAGAACAGCACAATACAGTTTTTGTTGTTACTTGAAAAATATATAAGTATCAATATATATCTTATAGCAGTTTCCTAGGGATTTTTAAAATCAAGACTGATCTTCAGTAAATATTTATTGGTAATATTTTGTGTTTCCTTAAATTTTTCATTACTATTTATATTTTGTTTTTATTATGAATTTTAGTTTATTCTTGACTGCATCTTCTAGGAGAACCTTTAAAAATACTATTAACTATTCCAAATAAAACTACTGAATATTTTGAACCATTAACATTGTTTATTTTTATCGTAGAAAAATTAAATTGCAGGCACTAGATAACATTTCCTTAAAACTCTGTTGACTAAACATCATTATAGTCACCAGTTTTAATAAGTGGACTTAAAGTAGTTCTTTATTATAGGATGTATTGTATTTTCTTTTACTATTTAGCATTTTTCTTGAGTTTTCAAGTAAGTATATATTTAAAAGTTTTAAACTTCACTATGCTTTGAAAAATATACCTAAACTCTAGTCTCTTTTTAAAAATAATGCCTCAGATTCCTTTCTGCTTTTGCCTTTTACTTTTCTCCTAGATGAATGATGTACATTTTTTTGATGACATATAGTTCAGTATTGGTTTGGTGCAAGCAGCTCTTACTGAAAATGGGAGTCACAAGTTCTGAAATCTGGGATTTGGCAAGTGTTGCAACCTCTCTGGGCCACGGTATCTACACTTGCAAAAACAGGGGTTTCATTTAGGTGATCTCTGATATCCCTGCCAACCCTAAAATTAAGAGTCTAAGAAATTAAAACATAAAAATACAGATTATGAAGAGTTGAGTGGTACATATAAATAGAATCAAGAACAAAGTAATATAAACTTGAATGTACATCATTTGTAATTCTAATAAGCTAATTAACTAAACAATTCTGCTTTAGTCTCCTAATCTAACTGCACTATCAGATCAATGCTAGTCTATTAATAACAACTTGGAAAATTCTAGTAAATTTTGTTTTAAAAGGAGTATAGTAACTAGTGCTGTGTGCAATCCTTATAACTAGCCAAGGCCAACATGCAGGTCCTTTATGAACGCCTTCTCAGAAGAAAACAGCCAGGAACCCAGAAAGACACCTGTCTAGGTATGTTTACAAATAGGTTAAGTAAATAATCCCTTTTAATTAGTATGAAATTTTGTTTTAAATTAGTGTCAAATTTTATAAATATGTATTTATTAATATAATATGTTTCTACCACCTTTATTTAAGAAACTTACTTTTAGAATCAATTTGGTTCGTAGATAAGCTTCGGTTAATTTCTTAATTAATTTGTAATATTGAAGTTTTTTTAAAAAACTGGAAATGATAAATGTAAAGATTTCTTTGACTTTTTCCATATTCTTTTTAGAGTTCCTACAAAGAACACTTTTTTGAAACCATATTTATTGCCAGAATTTGTTGGTTTAATGATACAGCCCTAAATTTGTCCAAAGTCAGTTTACCTTTGGGTACAGCTAATGGTAATGAAATGTGTTTTAAAAACTGAGGCTGATTTCATCCATTACAGAAATAAAGAGAAACATTTTCAAGCATCTGGTTTTTTGTGTCGATTTGCATTTTTTTTATTGATTTAAATTTTAAAAGCAAAGTAATATCAAATCACCACTATTCAGATTCGTTAGATATTTTAAAAGAAATATTTTAATCTCATTTTATTGATATATTTCCCTGTATATTTTAATCTTTTATTCTTGAATAGCAATAGGACAATTTACTATCTTTCCACAAATATACTGAGTTTTTACTTTGTGTTGACTAGACCATCATAATTACATTTTTTAAAGTTATGAAAAGCTATAGAAATAAAAAATAAAATTCCAATGTTTCTTAGTTTTTAGGAGTATGAAAAAAGGAAATCGAGGAGCCAAAATCTTTCTCAACATTTCTCAGGTTAAAACGAGCTCAGAAATATTTAAGTTGGATCAGTTTTCACTAAAACGTAAGAGAGAAACTGATTTTCTAATCAGAAGAAAAAAGAACGATTGACAATGTATTGTGATCATTATTTTAGAATATAATTTTATATTCTCATATAAAGTAACTAAAATTAAAGAATTCATAGTATGATATTGTGGTCATTTGTGACGTGTGTTAGTGTTCTTTTTAGCAATAAACATATACTCACTTAAACTATTGTATTGTCAGCCTATCAGTTTACATGTGAGCATTCTAAATAATTTTATAGAATACTGCTTATATAATGAGGCTTATATAAAGAAAGGCCCAGCTTGGGATTGGATGGAAAAAGACTTGATTCAAAACTAAAGTATACTGAAGTTAATTAAATAATACTTTTATTGAGATATCTTTTATTCTTACCAGCTACTATCGTACTGGCATTTTCTGAGCTATGTTGTCAATATCTGTTGAATGAACAGATGAATGGAGGAATGGATTTTGAAAATAAATTTAAGATACATTTACACTTTGACCTAGCAACCCCACTTTTGTTAACTTATATCATAGAAATAAGAGTACTAGCATAAAAAGATGCATGTACAAACATGTTTATTGCAATATTGTTAGTGGCAAAACATTAAAAACAAAGATAAATGTCCATCATTCGACAAAGAGTGGACTAGGGAAGAAATTATAAGGATCTTACACCAAGGAAGATTATGCAGCTATTTAAAAAAAAAATGCTTTAAGACCATATACCAAATTTTCAAGGAGTACTACTGAAACCAAAAAAAAAAATTTGCAGAGTGTGTAAAACAATCCTCTTTTTGTAAAACAGTGACTCCAAAACTCATACATGCTTATGTATGTATAGTTGAAAAATATGGAAGGATATATTTTAGGCTGTAACCTTGAATTAAGCAAGAGGAACTAAAAAATGAATTTACATAAGATCACATTTATACATTTCTTTAATATGTCATTTTAAAAAGAAAAATTAGTTAAAATAGAATTTTAAACTCAGGTGAAACTCCTAAATGATTGTGAAATCATTTCAGTGCAAAGATTTTGAAGTTTTGCTTTTAAACATTCTTTAAGATGTTATTTACATTGAAGAAGCTCTCATTAGCCATAATGAAATGTACCAGTTTATGCATTTAGGATCTTGTATATAAAAATCAAAAAAATGTATCAAAACTCAAAACTTTTTTTATTTTTCAAAGTAAGTAGGATATGTAACTATTAACTTCACTGATTTTCTTCTATTACGGAAAAAGATCATTAGTAATGTGAAAACTAAGATACTAGCATATGAAAGTTATTATTTTAATACAGGGTTTAGTGCAATTTTTTTTAATTTTGGAAAACAGTATTAGAAACCACTGATTAATCGAACAATAGAATAATTTGTGAAGTCTTAGCAGATTTCTTTAGTT
Organism: Pteropus alecto; assembly: GCF_000325575.1. Lineage (NCBI taxonomy): Eukaryota > Metazoa > Chordata > Mammalia > Chiroptera > Pteropodidae > Pteropus > Pteropus alecto. The sequence continues at coordinate 22,805,541 of NW_006494614.1, read as the reverse complement.
ATCAATAGATTGAATAAATTTGTGATCTTTTTCTAATATCATACTAATATCTGAATATAGTTTTATTTGTATATTTTGTGAGTTACAAAATATATGTGTATCCTACTGGTTTTAGTTACCAATTGAATATCTGTTATTCACATATTTGGTTGTTATTTACCACGTAATTGTAACTGCTTATTTTTATCAAATTTAAATATTTATCATTCTCTGTATCAAGTATTTAACGTTCAGTCTACCTAATGAGATAATGAGCTGATGAGTGAATTCAGGGATGTCATAGAAAGTATTCTTGCCCTTTGTGTAAGAGTGATAAATTAAGCTCTATTTCAGCAACAAGATTATGGAATTATGTGTGATCACAGCTATGCTGTTTTTTTTAGGAGAACTCATTTTGGTTTGATTCTGAATAAAAGTTAAGTATATTTCAGACCTTAGGGAAATTCCTTTCCTAAAAACAAAAACAAATAACTCAATTCTGTTGGTTTCTGTATTCCCTTGTAATTATTACCACTTTAGTTGTAAATTAACCTGTACATCCCTTTAAATATGGTTGTAGCATACATTAAATATATCAGATCATATGGAAAATTTTAGCCTCAGTTTTAGATTATGTTATAGAAATCTAAATAGTAAACTAAATTAGAAACTTACTTTTTATTGAAAAGGATTTCGTCAGTTATTTTCATTAAATAGTTTATACCCCAAGTATGTTTTAAATATATTTTGGTTATAGAAATTTATTTGACTTGAATTTTTTAGGAATAGCTTTTCTAAAAAGCAAGTCGTATAGCCATGTAACCCAAAATACTAAGCTTTATTGGAATTTAAAATATATGAAATGCAATAAAACCTAATTATATGTTTTGTCTTTTCTGTGATGAAGTCATGCAAGTTACTTTAGGTATATAGTTATTATTTCCCAGACTATTTAGCCTCTTATGAGAACTGAAACACTATTTAATAATCAGAAGATAGAATTTAATAATTATCATATAACCTACATGATTAATGTTTTTATGAAAATATGTTGAAATTTAATTCATTGAATATAGTCAATATTTCTCAAACCTCTGGTTTTTAAAATTAATTTCATTTATATAATTTCAAAATTAGTTTTCAGATCTAACATTGAAATACTTCTTCTAATTACTCTTTAATCCTTTCAGAGGACATGGATGTAGAAGCTCGGCTTACTGAATTATGTGAAGAAGTTAAGGTACTTGGATTTTTAAGATTCACATTATCACATTATTTAAATGGATTCTGTTTCCTATTCTAAAAATTTTGTCTAAGAAAACTTAATTGATTATCCTTCCTAAAATGCAAAGATGAAATTATTGATCATGGTAGAACCATAGCTTAGTTGATCAAAAGACATTTGACTTGAGCATGAAGTTAAATTATCTTTATAATACATATTATTCTGCATATAAGTGAAATAGCAAAGACAATTAACTGATCAAAAGTGTGCTTTTTCTTCTGTTAGTTTACTCAAAGAATTTCTGGGCAAATTTTTAAAGCATCATTTAAACTTAACCTATTTTTGTAAAATGATATTGTTTAGAAATGAAAAATTTGTTTTATTTCAACAGATCAAATTGTTGTACAACCTTTAAAATGATGCTTTTCAACAAATGTTTGATAATGTAGGAAAATGCTTATATTGTGATTTCAGTGAAAATAGTATAAAACTATATATGAGTAGCTTTTTCTATGTATAACTGAAAAAAGTTGAAGACTATACACTAAAATGAGCTTTATTTCTTCTTTTTTTCCCCCCTTTTTCCAAGTCTATTAAAGTAAGCACTATTTTATAATCAAACAAGATCAGTGAATGAATGCTATGAAAAAAAGTATATTCTGTGAAAGACAATGAATGGTATTTGAAAAAACAAGATACAAATGTTAAGATCTTACTATTCCTATATCTAAACATATAAAAGATCTCAAATTTAATTCTAATTTCCTTTTTAACATAAAAAGCATTTTCATTATATTTTAAGACTTATTGTAAAGATTTATGTAAACCAGAGGAGTAATCTATTTATACTTGAAGGGATGCTTTCCCAATAATGAAAATACTAAAGTCCCCTCTCAGAACTGTGGTACCATGATCCCTAAGAAATAAAATTAGTAATTGCAAGGTATCTAGATAGCCTTGCTCTCAGGACAAGGAAAAAAAAAAAAATAGAGTTGTATACTTTATTCAGCTTAAGGTCAGGCCAAGAGAATTATTTCTGTTCGTATGTAGATTGTACTAGATACAGTGTTGCTTGCCTTATGCAATGCTATCTAATCACTCTCAAGTGCTTATCTAAGTCCTCTTTTTCTAAACTTTGTTTAAACCATTCTTGGAACAATACTTCAGGTTTCAGCTTATTTTATAGTGCATTTTAATCTTCTTTGTGTTCTTAAGAGAGACATGAAAATCTTGTTAGCTTCATTTCTAATACAGTTGTAAACCCTTCTTTGGGGCAAAACACATCTGTAGATCATTTATGAATCAGTATTTAGCATATATTTATTAGCTTCCATTCCAGAATTCTGATATTTGTCAACATTTTCTGAGTTTGTCCATGAGTTCTGAGAGCTTTTTCCTTATCTGAAGCCTATAATTCTTTATTTATTCCTTCATTTATTCATACAGTAAATAATTATTGAGTGACAAGTACGTATCAATAACTGGAGTCACAAAAAGTGTATAAAACACTATCCCTTCTCTTATTTCTAATTCTGCTGAATTTTTGGTTAATGTGTTCTTTGAGTTAGGGTAGATAAATGGAAACTTGGTTTGGCTGGGTGAAGAAAAGCAACGTTTTGGGGATTGGGGGCTTTTTTTTTTTTTTTTTAGAAAGATAGAGTGGAGATATAATTAGTACAATTTCTGACATGTTGAACTTGAACAACTTTCTTTTCATATCCAAGTATAGTAGGTAATGGGTCTAGATGTCAGGAGGCATAGGATCCAGAAATATAAATAGCCATCCTTGGTATATAGATGATAATTGAAACTATGGGAGTGATTTTCAACTTCAACCTGAATAGACTATGTCTACCTTCTTTAGGGTAGAGAAATAAAATCAGCATCTATCTATATATTTAAAGTAGATTTCCTAGTTACTAGTAATTGAATTATCTTCAATTGTCTTCAGTTTTTACAGCAAGATATTATCTTCCTGAAAACTGACTTGCTACTTCAGTGAATTAAATAATAAAAATGCTTATCCAAAAGAGAAACAGTCATTCTGATTTATAGTCTTTTATTATTCTTTGTTTAGAAATCCTTATTTTATCATTCAAGGAAACCAAATTCCTTTTAAAAGATTGTGTTTCATAGTACAATCTGGCACTTTTATCATCAGTTTAGGTGAATATTTAAATAAATGGGATAATTTAATACCATTGTTAGAACATTCATAATAATATAATTGTTTACCCACTTTTCTTTCCTTACTAGTGAGCTACAAATTAATCTTTGTAGCTATAGAATGTAGGCCCTAGCATTGAAACTATGCTCAATAAATAGTAGATGGATGAATTGTTAGAAAAGAGAAAGAAAGAAGTATTTGACAACTCTGTAAAAGAATTACCACAAGCACTGTTGGAGGCAGGGGTACTTGGGCCTGCTGAAAAATGGTCTTCTAGTCTTGAGTGAGAAGCTTATTGTGGGCATGGCTTGGTATGCCTACAGAGTGAAGGCAAAGCATGGGGCAAACTTTGAGGCTCAGAACCACCTGGGGGGCTTGTTAATTCCCAGGTCTCTGGGCCCCACAATCTGATACAGAAGGTCTGGGAAGAGGCCTGGGAATTTGCATTTATTACAAATTCCCAGGTGATGCCATTGCTGCTGGGGGCAGAAAGGGGGACACACTCTCTGTAAACCACTGCATAGACCAGTCCCACAAATTAGTAAATGAAGTTTGGTTGAATGATAATCCTCTATACAGTCTTTCTCCCATTTAACAAATGAGCACTGCTACTTATTTTAAATTAAGCAGGAAAAGCATAAATTGTTGTCATATATACATTTTTAAGTGATATATTGTGTTCGGTTTAGGGATTGACTTGACTAATATAGAGAGGGAAATTTATGTATTAATTACTAGAAATTAAATTACTGCTTTCGTGGGGGAAAAAAATTGACACAAGCAAAATAGAGCCTAGGAACATGGGCATGAGAGGAAAGAAGTACTTTAGAAATTATGCAGTCCTTTCTGAGGAGTTACATATCCTTTAAGTACTTTACTTGGCTGATTGGAGAAAAAAGTCCTATTTTAAGATTTCATTAGCTTTCAAAAATGTTATAACTTTCATCATGATTTGTTTATTGTGTTTAAAATTCCCAGTATTTTAGTGTTTGAGGTTGATCATGCTCTATAAAACCCTGATTTATAATTTTAGACTATATTTGACATTATTACAGTTACACGGTATCTCAGATATTGAGATATTGGGTTAAGTTGTTGAAAATTGCTAGAGTATCTATGGAATAGAAAAAAGCCATTGATCAGTTGGTCTCTCTTTCCATACATACACATTTCCTTTTAAAACTAATAATTTGCGTCTATTAATATTCTGAATAATATATTAGATATGTTATGGTAAATCTCAGAACAGTGAAGGGTTTTTTCTTGTCATTTCAGAAAATAGAAAACCCTGACGAACTGGCAGAACTTATAAATATGAATCTTGCACAACTTTGCTCACTTCTAATGGCTTTATGGGGACAGTTTCTGGAAGTTATAACACTACATGAAGAACTGAGACTATTATTAGCACAACAGCACCATACTCTGAGGGTAAGTTAAAGAAAAGTGATGTTACAGCATCTTAATGAGTATTATATTTAGAAATTTCTTATGAATAAAAAGCATGATTTTTACCTTATACAGTGGTAAATCAGAAAAGAGACTTATTTTATTGTTTTAGTCCTAAAATTCATAATAGAATAATACAGTTGAGCACATGACCTTTCTTAGTTAACAACCCCTGCTAGTAAGAAAAAATTACTCAGATATATATAACATAGGAAAATATATGATACAGGATAGCCTCTGGAGCCCAAGAACAGGAATTATAGACAGGTCTCACTGGATACAGAAATCAAGAACTAGAAATACATCTCAAACTAAAATAGAATATCTCTCTCCATCTTTTTCTCCTTTCTCCACCTCTCTTTTTCCCTCACCTCTTATAGGGACATGTATTATGAACTAGGCAGGGTCAGGGGACTGTCTAGACATACATGTTTGCTATAAGCCTAGTATGCACGTTATGCAGAAATTTTTGTATAGTTTTATTGTCCAGCAGGTCAAGAGGCTTTGGGATATTAAACCTTTGACTGCCTTTCCAGTCTTATAGCTTCATACACTCCGTGCACACTAATTTTCCTAAACTGCTAGTAGTTCCTTAAAATTATCATGTCTATTTTCTTTTTTCCATTTTTTGTTTTCTTAATTATAAAACATAATCAAAATCAGAAATGTGCGTAAAACATGCACATTTTGGCAAATAATTAAAAAAACATATTGTTTTCACTATCTCCCAGATCAAAAAATAGAAAATCATCAATACCACGGAAGTCCTCTATGTGTTTTCTCCAATTTCTATTCCTTCTCTGATGTTTAGAAGCAATCATTGTCTAGTCTTTTGTCATGAAGAGTTCTTTACTTCTCTTTAAGTTTTACCACCTATGTATGTACACTAAATAATAGTTGTTTCAACCTGTTATGTTATTCAGCCTACATTATTGAATTCTATATAAATGAAATCATACAGTATTGTATTCTTTTGTATCTTGCTTTTTTCACTCAAGATTCTGTTTGTGATGTTAATTTATGTTTTTGTCAGTAGTTGTAAATTGTTCATTTCATTACTGTGTTGTATTCTATTCGAATATATCCAGAATTTGTTTATCCATTCTACTGTTGATGGACATTTGGATTACTTCTAACTTGTAGTTACTTATGAACCAAGCTGCTATGAACATTCTTGTACATATTTCCTGGCATACCAGTTTCTCTGAAGTATTCACCTGCAAGGAAATTTCTGTGTCCTAGAATATACATAACTTCAATTTTAGTAACTAATGCCACACTGTTTTCCAGAGTGGTGCTAATTTTCACTCCCACCAGTACTCTGTGAGAGCTCTTATTACTCTACATACTCTCCCACTCTTGGTATTGGCAGATGTTTTAAATTTTGCCAGTCTGGTGGATGTAAAATGGTATATCGTTATGCTTTTAATTTGCATTTCTCTGATGACTTTATGCAGTTGAGTACTGCTTGGTAAGATTATCAGCTGTGTAGATTTCTTCTTTACGATGTGCCTGTTCAAATTGTTTGCCCACTTTGCTATAGGGTTACCTTTCTTTTTCTTCTTGATTCATAATAGTTTTCTATGTATTCTAAGTATTGGTCCTGTTATGTTTTATAAATAAATCCTCTTTCATTTCATGGTTTGTTTTTTTTGTTTTTCACTCTCTTTATGATGTCTTTTGATGAACTGGTGGTCTTAATTTTAATATAGATGGAACAGAAGAGAAAGGCCAGATATAGACATATCCATATTTGGACTTAATATATGTAGATCAGCAAGGAAAACATGAGGTTTTCAATAAATGATGCTGGGACTATTGGGTATCCATGTGGAAAAAATATATAAAATTTAATTTCAGGTGGATTAAAGACAAATGTGAAAGGCAAAATCATATAACTTCTAAAATAGAGAATTTACAGAAGAGTCATAAAAAGAGTACACAAAACTCCCATATACTTTTCATCAGAATCACAAGTATCATTTTGGCACATTTGCTTTATTATTTCTTCTTTTTGTAGATAGTTATGATTTTTATTTTCCTAGACCATTTGATGGTTATAGACATCATGCTCTTTTATTCCTGAATACTTAAGGGTATATATCCCCAATATACTTAAGGGTATATTGACTAAGAACAGAGATAGTCTCTTACTTAACCACAATATGATGATCAACTTTAGGAAATTGAATATTGATATAGTACTACTATCTCATGTATAATCTATTTCTCAGTTTTATCAGTTGTCTTAATAATGTCTTGAGTGAAACCTTTCCCAGAGTCAAATTTAGGATCACACATTGCATTCAGTTATTATATTCCTTTAAAGTCTTTTTAGACTCATTTAATCTGGAGCAGTATCCTATATTTTCTTTGTCTTTCATGACTTTGAGTATTAACCAGAAGTTGTGTAGACCATTCTTCAGCTTAGGTTTGTATTATGTTTCCTGGTGATTAGATTCAGATGATATAATATTAATGAGAAATCTATATTTTATTTCTTTTTCAATCAATTTTGGTAAGTTATATTTTTCTAGAAGTTTTCTATTCTGTCTAAATTTATTAATTTAGTGGCATCAAATAATTCATTGTATCCTTCAGTTATCTTTTTAACAGATGTAGTATCAGTAGTATTTTTCTCTTATTTCATTCCTGATATTAGATATTGTGACTTCACTTTTTTTCCTTGGTCAATCCCACCAGAATTTTGTCATTTTATTAGTTCTTTTTCAAAGAACCAACTTTTGATGTTGTTAATTCTCTCTTACATGCTTTTGTGTGTTTTGTTTTCTATTATATTAGTTTTGTTTTTGACATTAGTATTTCCTCTTACTTTCTGTAGTTTATTTTGCTGTCTTTATAAACTTCTATAAGTAGATGCTTAGCTTATTATTTGTAGCATTTCTTTTCTCACACATATTTAAGTTTACAAGTACTGCTTTAACTGCATTCCACAAGTTTTGATATATTATATTTTTTTATCCTTCAGTTCTCAATATTTTCTAATTTTTTGAGTAACTTATTCTTTGATTCAAGGTTATTTAGAAAAGTTTCTTTTTTCCCATTAGTATATATAATGGTTTATTAAACTAAAAAATATATCTATCTGTTCCTTCATTTTCTGTATATAAACAGAAACACTGTACTATTCGATAACAGGATACTACTTTATACATAGGTGACTGCTGAATGGGGAAAATTGCAACCTACTATAACTATTTGTTAGGGAACCTAACATCTATTGCACAAAAATCTTTGACTTAATGTAACCCATATAAACAAAACTATTATTAAGTCAACATTGGATATGTTGTTTCAGATTTAACTGTTGTTACTTTTTCTTCACTCCCAAGTGCAAAAAAATGAGTAACCTACCCATAGTCAGTCCTCTGAAATAAAGGATCAGAGACAGTTCTTGTCCACAAGTTGCCATATTTTGTATCATATAACCTTGCAGTCCTGAATTAGAGATTGGCACTTAGCCAAAAGCCAGGTATTCTACAGTGTGGACATGAGGAAGACTAATAATTTTTTGAGGTGGCCTACTGCCTAAACTACTGATTTGGTGCATTTTGTTTTGGAAGAATGACAGACTCATAGGTTTAGATCATTTCTCTTGAGTAATTTAAACACAGAACACACAAGAAGAGACACAGTTAGGTAAGCAATGGCAGAAACCAAGAGAGAGAATGTCATAGGCAAAAGCCATGAGACAGTAGAAGCCATGAGTAAACCAATTGTCATAAGGTAGGGATTAAAGTTAGGGTTAAAAGCAAAGCAGAGTCAGAGCTAAAGAGAAACATGAGAATAGAAGAATGACCAGAAAATGGAAGAACATATGCTTATTTCTGAAACAATACCTACTAGAGTGATATTAGGATATTAGTCTATTTGTTATTTCTTTGGCAATAACAGAAACACAATTTCACAAGAACTGGCTATTTGGCTGTAGAGTCAGTTCTCCAGATGTCCTTACTTTGCTTTTTATCATATAAATCCTACACAGCCTGAAGTAACCTGAGCATACCTCTATCTCTTGTTAACTAAAAATCTTTCATATCCAGAAATATGTTTCTTTATTTCCATATATATGAATGTTTTGGTTGTCTTTTTGGTATTGATATCTAGCTTATCTTCATTGTGATTAGGACACATACTATGTGATTTCAGTACTTTAATATTGAGACTCACTTTACTTACAGCAGAAATATATATTCTTCAGGTTGTTGGGTTAAGTGTTCTGAATATGTCTGCTAGGTTTTATAAATCATTTTGTTCAAACTTTTTATATTTTTAATGAGTTTATAGCTGCTAGTTCTATCACCTATCAAGAAAAATGTGTTAATATCTTCTCATATGATTATGAATTTATTCTTATTTGCTGTTACCACTAGTGAGTGACAGAGACAGGGTTCAAACCCTGGCCGAATGGCTCAGTCATTGGTGTTCTTCACCACTTGCTTTTTACTCTCAAAATAGAAGAGGATGATAGCAAAGATCAGAGGCAGCTTTGTAGCATAATATTTTATGGGACTGGTATTGTCCTGGGTAGAATAGAACAAGACGGTAAATTTCGATAATCAGAGAGTAGCTGGTGAACACAATTTTGAAAAATAAAATAAAATAAAATAAAGGAGCAAAGGAGAGAGGCCAAGACAAAAATTAGGTTTATGAAAAACTAAAATGCCAAAGTTAAACTGAGAAATCTTACCTAGAGCTTGCCTTTTCTCACCCCATTCTAAATACTAAGACTGGGCCTCTTTAACTCCTGAAGGAATCAAAGAGGGATAATTACGATGCAATGAAAAGTTCTCTAATGTTATTTAACTAGAGATAATAAGTCTTGCCTTGCCCTGCCCTTCTCTGCTACGTATCACAAAAACTATAGAAATGGTGGCATACTATATCCATTGGTTCCCATTTATGTAATTCAATAGGAACTTTGCTCATAAAATATATCAGTACACTCAGAATACATTGCTAAACCTACGATAACCAAAGAAATCTAAGTATCATTCATTGTACAGAGACAGACTTGGGTATAATAAAGTCTATAGGCTGTCTGGTAATGCATTTAGAAACAGCAAAATTGAACTGTCATAGAAGTGAACCTATGATATGGAATCTCTCCTTGTTGAGGTAAAAACAAATAGTGAAGCAAACAGTTGGACTGAAAAGAAGAAATATAAATCTATACTTGAACAATTTAATGAATCAGTTCAATATTGGTTCAACCATATTATTTGATATCAAGATTCAGAAAGGGCAGATTTTCAAATTCTTGGAAAATTAAGTCATCCAAAATTATTGAATTCTATAGTCACGTGCCATGCACAATCACATTAGAGCACAGAGACTATTGTATGTGAGTGGTTCCCAGTGACCCATACTAATTAAAAAGATAAAAGAGAGTAATGTCAGCATCATGGCAAACAAAAGACATTCATCATTTTGTCCCACCCATAACAACAAAAATTTGGCGTGCATCCACAAACAAAAGTGACTTTGTAGGAGCTGTGGAATCTAGCACCATGTACCATGGAACCTGAGAGGAATCTCACCACTTGTGCTTCAAGTAATAGGCGGACAGACCTCAGTTCTAGCTATGGACCCTGCAGTGGCCTATTAACCACCTCCAGCTCCTCTTGGCGACCATGTAGGAGCTTTGGAGAACACTGACTTAGACAATTATCCATGGTCAAGAGAGCCTTTGTGGAAGTTCAAGTTTCCAGAGGAGAAATTCCAGCATTCAGTTGAAGCAAAGTAAATACAAATTTGGACATGCTGAAGTTCTAGTGAGAGGAACAGCTTGCCTTTACTCACATTGCCCCTTCCCCAAGGTGACACAGCTTAGGTCTGAGAGAGCCCTTGGTGTTTTCCACAGAACCAGAAAAAAGAATACTAAAATTTATATAGAACGACAAAATACCCTAAATAGCCAAAGCAATCCTGAGAAACAAGAGCAAAACTGAAAATATCACATTTCCTGATTTCAAACTATACTACAAAGCTATAGTAATCAAAACAGTATGGTACTGGCATAAAATAGACAACTAGACTAATGGAATCAAATTGAGAGCCCAGAAATAAACCCTTGCATATATAGTCAACTAATATTTGACAAGAGTGCCAAAAATACTCAATAGGGAAAGGATAGTCTCTTCAATGAATGGTGTTGGGAAAACTGGATAATCACATGTAGAAGAATGAATGAAATTGTCCCCCATCTTACAGTGCTCACAAAAACTAACTTAAAATGAAAGAAAGCCTTAAACATAAGACCTGTAACTATAAAACTAATAGAGGCAAACATAGAGAAAAAGCTCCTTGATATTGATCTTGGCAGTGATATATTTTATTTGACACCAAAAGCAAAGGTGAACTAAACAAGTGGACTACATCAAACTATAAAATTTCCTCTGCAAAGCAAAGGAAACCATCAACAAAATGAAAGGGAATCTACCAAACAGGAGAAGATATTTTCAAATCATATATCTAATAAGGCATTAATATTCAAAATATATTTAAAAACTCATACAACTTAATAGTAAAAAAATCCATTTAAAAAATTAGCAGAGGAATTGAATAGACATTTAAGCAAAGACACAAATGACCAACAGGTACATGAAAAGATGCGCAACATCACTAATCACCAGGGAAATGCAAATCAAAACCACAATGAGTTATCACCTCACACCTGTTAAAGTAGCTCTCATCAAAAAGTCAAGAGATAACAAGTATTGGCAAGGATCTGGAGAAAAAAGAACCCTTTTGAAGGATTCCTTAGGAGGTTCCTTAAAAAATTAAAAATAGAACTACTATATGATCTAGCAATCTCACTTCTGGGTATATATCCAAAGGAAATGAAAACAGGATCTCAAAAAGATATCTGTACTCCCAAGTTCATTGCAGCATTATTCACAATAGCCATAACATGGAAATAACCTAAGTGTCCACTGATGGATAAATAAGATGTGAGACACAGACACATACATACATACACACTGGAAAATTACTCAACAATTAGACATCGTGCCATATTTGCAACAATATGGATAGACCTTGAGGGCATTATGCTAAGGGAAATAAGTCAGAAAAAGACAAATACTGCATAATCTCATTTATATGTGGATCTAAAAAAGCTGAACTCAGAAACAAAGTACAGTGGCGATTACCAGAGCCTGGAAGGTGGGTGAAACGGGAGAATGTCGATTAAAGGATACAAACTTTCAGATATAACATAAATAATCTCTGGGGATCTAATGTACAGCATGGTATTTGTAGTTATAGTACAGTATTATATATTTGAAAGTTACTAAGATAGTACATCTTAAATGTTCTCAGCACAAAAAAGAAATGGTAATTATATGATATGATGGACGTGTTAACTAATGCTAAGATGGTAATCATTTTGCAATGTGTTAAGTGTATCAAATCAACACCTTAAATTTATACAATGTTATGTTGTCAGTTATCTGTTAATATGCTGGGGAAAAGATAAAAGATATTTAATATCAAGTGAAAGATGCTTTAGTCATTTCAAACTGAGAAATGGAATTATCAAGTAAGATAACTTATGAAAAGCAAAAATGTATTGAAATTATAATGAATTTTGTATGTATCAAGAAGTAAAAAATCTGAGATTTTACTCACAAGCCAATAAGTTAACCTTCTATAGATTTATTCATAGATGCTGGCAGAAGATATGCGATCAGAGACGAAGAACTCTGATTCTGGGTCCGAGACAAAGGACTTTATTATTCACAGCAATAGTAGTAACTAGAGTGTCATCATTTGCACTGGATTCTTTGAACCCCAGTTTCCAGAGTCAACATTGAGATGGCCAGGTTCACACCAGTGAATTGCATTACAGGAGAAAAACTCTGTGCTTATGATCCCAAATATTCTATAATGGAAAGTTAGCATGTCTGCCATTGATTCCAAAGGGAATCTTTATCTACCATGGTTGTAAGCAAACCTGTGCTTTGTTCCAAAGGGAGACATATCTCCATCTTCCCAGGCCATTCTCAATAAAAGCATCCTTGAAAAGATAGTCTGGAACAAGGACAGTGCTTCTGCTCACAGGAGTTGCAGAAATGTAAAAGACCCTTGGAGAATTGTCTTTTAACGGTATCTTATGGAAAACTCATTTTCATTGCAGTTTATTCCCTCAACAGTTTTATGTTGCTAGTGCTTCCAAAGGTGCCTCTTGGGTTACAATGCTTCCCATTGTGACATCAGAGATGCCATATTTAATGTTTGTTTTAGCTTGTGCCTAGAGTTATAAGTCTAGTGTTAAGAAGGTCCATATATTTAGTTTACAGATCCAAAGAGCTATACTTTGTGCTTTGTACTAGCATTGCATACTCGTATTCTGCCCTGAACAAGCTCTTTTTAGGGCTGGTGGAATCAGCAGAATAACAGTTGGTATGACATTCTTTCAGAGACAACTTGAATAAATCTTTAGTTTTGTCATAGCAAATACAAGTTGCCAGATAAAATACAGAATGGCCAGTTAAATTTGAATTTCAGGTAAACAACAAATAATTAGTAGTATAAGTATATGCAATGCAATGTTTGGGAAATACTTATACTAAAAAAATATATATTTCAATGTCCAGTTTGATAGATGCCTAGTTCAATTTGAATTTTAATTAAACAGCAAATAGATTTTCAATCTATGTATGTCTGGTGCAACCCTGTTAAATAGGATACCGAAGCATCAAAGAAGGATTTAACTGTTTATATATTTTTGAGTGAATGAAGTGTGCCTTATCTCTACAGAAAACAAAATCCCCTTGGTCAAGAAAAAAACTAATTTTGAGCTCATTAATCTTGTGTGGAAACAGAGTGTGTGGTAAACATATGGCTTTACTCAGTATTCACTTATCTGTGGTTCTAATCTGGAACAAAGAAGTCCAAGTGGATATGATGTTTCTGATATTCAGTTAATATTCTATGGTATTACTCATTTAAACTTTATATTAGTGAGTCTTTTCTTAAACTGTAAAATGAAAGCCTTTTTCTTTATAAAGGTTTTGTAAAATAATATTTTGAACTATATAGTCATCAGAAATAGAGAAATTAAAATTTTTTTCATTGATCTCTACCTTCTTTATAGTTTTCATGTGAACCTAAGAACTGCTTTTAAAAAGTAGTCTTTAAAAATTTGTTTTAAAAATCTCTATTCAACATCCTCATTATATGCATATTTTTGTGCCCTGTTTTGACATCTCTCTGTTTTATTCAGAGTGGTGCCCACCTTTGGTCTTATAAGCCTATCCTCTTTTTCTTTGACTAACTTCTTTTTTCACCTGTAATTTGAGTTAATAGCAACTCAAATTGAAATATAGTGATTCTAGACCCACCGACCACAAGCCAAAGGATTCATCTAAAAATTTGGAGGAGGGAGAGTTGTTTGCTCCTCATGGTTGGATAGACTCCATTATTGTGCTCTTGGAGAAGTAAAATTTGGGGTTTTTTTCCCCATAGAATGTTCATGGAAGAGCCATGATTATTTCTTTATATATTTTTACTTGACATATATATATAGCAATTATTATCTGCAAGGCATTGTCTAATTGCTTTACGAATGTTGACTAATTTAATCATCAAAACAATCTCATGAAATATTTTATTATTCTCATTTTAGAAAAGAAATATTGAAGTTAGGTGAAATAACTTGGCCAAAGTCACACAGCTTGTATGTGATAGAAAGGAAATACAAACCCATGCAGGAGATGCAGATCTGATATTTTCATGTTTCATCTGTTTCTCAGGCATTTGCAAAATATAAAAAGTAAAGTAAATTAAATCTTCAAACAAAACAATAGTCCAAACTTGTAACATTGGATTACCATTCACTAAGTTGCTGGTTTGCTATGCTATTCATATTTTACAAATAACAAAATATAATCTCAAACATAAGTTTCAGCTATGACCTTATGATGCAAAATATGGTTTTGTATTTTTTTTCCCAATTGTATTAAAGAGAAAGTGCCATTCGCCTTTATTCTCTGTAATTAATTATAAAAAGATACTGTAGAACACTAAACACATCACAGATGATCTAATAGCTAGAAAATCAAAACATCATTTATTGACAGCACCACCAAAAGCGTAGGTAATATGTAATATAATGTCTGTAGGTAATTGTTTCCTAAGATTGAATTTTTGAACGGATGGGTTTCTTTTTCTTACATAAAATTTACATAACATAAATTAACCATTAATCATTTTAACTTGTGCACTTCAGTAGCATTAGTACATTCACAGCGTTGGTCAGTTACCACCTCTATCTAGTTCCAAGGTATTTTCATCATGCCAAAAGGAAATCCCATATCCAACAAACAGTCACTCCCCATTTCCTCCTCCTCTCCCCACCACAACCCCTTGGCAAACACCAGTCTGATTTACCTGGATGTTTCATATAAATATAATCAAATACATGGGACCCTTTGTGTCTGGTTTCTTTCATTTGGTTCATCCATGTTGTAACATGTATCAGTTCTGCATTCCTTTTTAGGGCTGAATTCTGTTATATGGATATAGTACATTCTTTTATGTTCATCTGGTTATTTCTACCTTTTGACTACTGTGAACAGTGCTTCTGTGAACACTTGTGTATTTTTTTTTATTTGTTTTATATTTGTTTTAATATCTGTTTTCAGTTCATTTGGGTATATACTTAGGAGTGGAATTTTTGAGTTGTATAGTAATTCTATGTTTAACTTTTTAAGGAAACTACACAGTTTTCCTTAGCAGTTGCACCATTTTATGTTCCTACTATACGTAGTTCCAATTTCTCTACAGCCTCACAAACACTTGTTATTTTATGTTTTTTTATTTTTATTACTGTCACCTAGTGGGTTGCAAAGTGGTGTTTCATTGAGGTTTTGATTTGCATTTCACTAATGACATTGAACATCTTTTTGTGTGCTTGTTAGCCATTTGTATGTCTGTTTGAGAAATGCGTATTCGAACAAAAGTATATTCCAAGTCCTTTGCCCATTTTTTAATTGGATTGTTTGTCATTTTGTTGTTGAGTTACAGGAATTCTTTATATAGTCTGGAAACTACACTCTTATCAGATATATGATTTTTCAAATATTTTCTTCTATTTTATGGGTTGCCTTTTACTCTCTTGATATAGTGTCCTTGAGGCACAGGACATGCAGACAGGAAGAAAAGTCTTAAATTTATTAAATTCATTTTTTCCTCCAATAAAATGGTCTTGTAAATTAAGACAAATATATTCAGTTATAGTTATGGTAAAATTTTGAAATGATATAACAACCCCCCTTTTTTTAATTACGAGAAAGTATTGTGTTTATGCTGCTATTAGTATAGTTTTCTTGGAATCATTAATTTATTACATATAGTGGGAAAAATCCACATGGCAAGGGAAAAGAAAGATTTTTTTAATCTAAATTTACTTAATATGTATATCTACTCTATGTTATAGTAGACTCTCATGTCTAATATTGTATATATTTGATTTTTAAAAAGTTCATAATCCTCAGCAGTTTAGCACAGAAACTTTGCATTCAAGAGATCTAAATTTCGTAAACTGCAATATAATCTTCTTGAATTATCATTGGTAACATTTTGAAAATTATGCATAAAATCTAATATCTACCTCTTCAGTTTAACAACTCATAAAAAAAGGAAAAGAAATAAATTTTAGTGTCTTTAATTAATATTGTCGTATATACTTATGTAAAGTGAGGTTTTTTTGCCCCCTTAAAAAATTATCCTGCAAAAAAGAGAAAACTACTTCATAGTTAAGTTCTCACAAACATTTTCATGTTATTGAGTGCTCTCAACTTTATTTTGAACACAAAATAAGGCAAAATATATTTCTTCAAGGTAATAGAAAATAAAATCAAAGATTAGAGTAATGTGAAACATGGTGACAAATGAAAGAAATATTCTTCTTAAGTGACTTTAAAGTGCATGCCAAAACAAAATGCTCAGGGGATGGAATCACTAAAGCTTTTATCACTGTTGGAAAAATACTTAGAGAAGGCATATTAGCTTGAAATACCTCAGTCAGTGGTAGTGTTTTAGATGCTTTTAGAGGTTACCTTACAAAATCAGTGGAAACAAGAGTCAAAGATATGTACACACATTTAGTCATTATCCCTGGGAATGAGACATTACACTGGCAAGTGAATATCAATGTAAACAAACTTTGTAAAGATGCTCTAAAAACCAAAACTATAAGTTGTTATGGTGATCACAAACCCTTACCAAACCAATGAACAAAAGCTTAGTGTTACACAAACTACTTGGGATAAAACCTCCTGTGAAAGCTTTATGTATGGATTAAAAAATGGCTGTCTCTCAAAACGTAAGTGAGGGTGATGTTCATAGTTGAATTCAATCTTCTTGAGAAATAAGATCCTGCAGAGTTAGGGTTATATGATCTAGGAAACCTAGCAATTTATTTTTGTCCTTGATCAAAGTGAGATAGGCAAGTAGACCACCTCTCAGTGTCAGTGAAACACAACAAATCTTATAAACTACATAGCCAGGAAATGAGAGGAACGTGAAAGGAGTAGAACATGGATGTTATTGTGCCAGCCTATTAGGTGTTAGAATATGTGCATTTATCATCAAGTAATGACAGTTTATTTTTATTTTATTGAGGTAAAGTTTAAATCCAATGAAATGCACACATTTTAAGTGTACAATCAAATGAGTTTTAACAAATCTGTTCATCCAGGTCACTAACACCTCAGTCAATATATAGGACATTCATTACTTCAGAAAGTTACCTTTTGCTGCTTTTCAGTCAGTTCCCAATCCCCATAAGCAACCCCTGTTCTGATTTCTTTCATCATAATTTAATTTTATCTGTGTTTAAAAGTCTATATAAATAGACTCAGCAATACAATATGTACTCTTTCTGTGTCTGACTTGTTTCACAGAACGTAATTGTTTTTTAGATTCTCCCTTGTTTCATGTATTAGTAATTCTTTTTTGTTGTCAAGTAGTATTCCACTATATAGTATACCAAAGTTCATTTATCTTTTCTCCTGCTGATGATTTGGCTTGTTTTTATTTTTTTGGCTATTATGAATAAAGATAGTATAAACATTCTACATTTTTTTTTTTTGCAAACATGTTTTTATTTCTTTTCCGTTTCATTGATCTATTGTATATCTTTATGTTAATACCACAATAATTTATCAGAATATATATTACTTATATTCTGAGTTTGAATTTGTAAATTTAACATTTTTCTATGTATGTCTTTTGCCCCAAATTAAGCTGTGCTGCCATCAAGAGGCAGTCATACTTTAGTTATGGACACAGAATACAGTTAACAGGCATATTTATTACATAATGCTACAGCATGAAAATTATGGCAGGAGAAAATTTAGAAAGAGAACTTTGTATGGGTGGATAGAGGAAAGAAAAGGCTTTCTGGTAACAGGGACTCTTTATACAGATGGGAAGAGATAAGTGGTTTGGAGCACAAGATTTGGAATTCCTCAAATTTTTATTTTAATCCCATTTTAATTGCTTACTAGTTATGTTATCTTGGCCAGGTTATTAATCTCTTTGTGTCCATTTCCTCACTTATTAAATGAAGATATATCCACTTCATATGCTTTTATATGGTATAAGTCAAAGAATGTAAATAAAGTGCTTAACATATAGCCTGGTAGCTAGGATGCTGTCAAGAAATTATTGCTATTGTAGGAATTAGAGAAGATAGGGAGAGAAGAAAAAGGAACCAGCCAGTTTTGCAGGCTCAGTTGCAGCTTCAGGAATCCAGATGATTTAGGGCAGCATTTCTCTATACTTTATAGCCCCCATGGAAAACATCTCTAACGGATAAACAGACAGGCAGGTATTTTTCCTCAGTGTTAAAGAGAAAGAAGAGGCAATTGGACAACATCTGAAAGTAAAGAACAAGTTGCATCCTTCTCAGAGATGCTCATACCTCCCTTTTCCCACCTCCCTTATTGACTTATTCCTCTGAAGACCCAGTCTCATCCGCTTAGGGAAACAGGTTTAGTAAGTCAGAAATTCAACTGGCCAGATCTTGATAATGAGTATTATATTGCCAATTCATTTTATGTTTAAAACCAAAGAACCTTAAATCTTATTTCCCTTTAGTAAAGAATCTTAAGTGTAATATAATTTCAAAATGTAAAATAATTTTTCTCTCCTCCCTGTACCTTTGAAACAAAACACCTTTTTCATCTCCTTACTGTCGCTTCATATTGCTCCAATAGCTGACAAAGCCTTTCCTTGCATATTTAGAAATGAAAGGGTCAAAATACAAATATGATGGAAGAAATATTTAGATTTGACCAGTATTCACCAAGTACATAGCAAGATACAAGTTTTGGGGATAACAAAAATCATCAAAATATAGTTCCTACTCTAAAGAACATTACACATTCAGAGGGGAGACAATTCTCATATACAGTTATTTTAAGGAAAAATGTAGTGAATGCTGTAATGGCAGTTATAATAGCTTATATTTACATATACTTCCCAGATTAAAAAATGCTTTCCAATAGTTTGTTTTTACCTTGTTTGTTCTTCATAACAACCTCATATATAGAATAGATATTAAGTAGAATTTTAAAATTAGTCATCCAAAGCTCAAAGGTAAAATGCCCAAAGTTGCAATGCCAGAAAGTCAGTCAATTCAGCTAGCACATACTTGGATGCCTGGCACATAGCATGGTGGAAGTGCTAGCTGATTCTACCATTTTTCCATGTGCTGGGCACTATTTGCGGGACTAGGAATGTGACAGTGAATAAGACAAACAGATCCTTGTCTTCAAGGAAGATAAACGGTGGATCTGTGACATAAACCCAAATTTCTCACTCTACATTCTGTGAGTACCAAAATATAGTGCTTTGGCAACACTGAGGAGGGAGATTAATTTTCACAGGGGTGGTTATGGAAGGCCTAATGGAGGAGGTTTC